>NC_054883.1:14233366-14533366 GCF_018320785.1 Cheilinus undulatus | reverse complement strand
TTAAACAACAAAATCACTCATCCCCACTGAACCGAGGCAAGCTGACATGATGTGAGATTCAATTTGCATCTGGAAGCCAACAAGCTGATTCATGTGTCTCTGCTTGACCAGACAGGTTATGTGCCAGTGCCCACAGATGGTGAGGATGACTGACTGCTCTATCACAGGTCATTAGCAAGGACAGTTACAGGCACACACTCATAAGACACATAATGTGCATGTACATGCATAGAAAAGTGCAAAACATATAGCATGTAAATGAATACAGATGTATAAAAGATACATGACATGCAAGCAAATGCAGATGTTTAACATAAGTCATGCATGAAAATAAAGGTGTACAAAAGAACTTGGACGTTAACACAGATGTACTGACACATAATATGCATGTAAGTGCAGATGCACAAAAGACAGATAATATGCATGTTATCACAGATTAGACATTGCTGGCTTCAGGCCAAAACCTTGTAGCTTCATTATTATTATTTACATTTATTTTTGGTCACTGTTGACATCTGTCAGTGGGTTTGACTGACTTAAAAACAATAATAAAAAGTGTCAAAGAGATGCTGGCAATGACCATTCAATGATGAACTGATAAAAAAAAAAAAAGTATCTTTTTATTCTTTCATTCCCCGAAAAGTGTTTATTTGGAGATACAAAGATTGTTGTTCTTTTTTGGTGTGAGACACATTTGCACCATGAGTGAAGTTATCTGCTGAGTTAAGTTCTTGTCCGTGACTTTGGGTCTTTCTAAAGGATGTATAGGGCATATTCTTCATCAGAAGTTGACTCTCTTCTTTATTCTTCCAGAGGAAGCTCATCTAATCACAAATTTTAAAGAGTGACTGCAGCTCTGTCAAACTGTAAAATAATAAAGACTGTAAAAGTTAAGATTAACTAGATGTAGTGATGAGAGATCATGTTCAACTGTACGCCTCCCCAGTAGCTACTCCGTACTTAAAGTAAATCTTAAGTCTAATGATTTTTATTTTACCTGAGTGGATTTATAGTTCAGTACAGTAACTTTTATTTTAGTCAATTTTAACCAAAGTAACTGCACTTTAACTGGAGTACAATAGTTGTGTAATTTTTCAAAGCTCTGTCCACTTGCTAATTTCAGTATATTGTCAACTACTTCAGATTTTTAGTTTTTTTTTTTTTTTTTTAATCAAAGTTCTAACCATAGTGGAAGAAAGCAGCTCTTAACTCTGCAGTAGATGCATCCAGCTTTATAAAGTGCCTCTAAGTTAGAGGTTCAGATATGCCTGTGTTGTCACAGAGATCTGAAAATTCTCAAATAGCAAGCTTGTGTTTCTTTGCTTGTATCAAGGCTTAACTAACACCTATATTTTATCCTTTTCCGTACGATTTAGGATCCAAGTGTTGTATATCAAGAATATAGGACAAAATCATTTGAAATGTTTGGTATCATTAAATGAGCATGACTGCAAGTCATGAGAGTCGGCATGTCCAGATCCGCTCCATATCTGAAAATGGCCCTCAATTCTTTGTCTGGACTGTACAGATAGCCAAATAAATAAAACGCAGAATGGGTTTCATTTATACCAGGGTGAATTAAGATATAAACACACCTAAAGTCCCTCACACTCTTGCAGACTCTTTCCCATCAAAGAAAGGCAAATGGAATCACACAGGAGAGTACATCTTTACTAAAACTTCTCCTTTCTGCCTTAGACATTTGTCATTTTCCTACAAAAACCCATTATACAGCCAATCATCATTGCTCCTACTAAGACAGAGCTTCAAGCCCAGAGAGAGGAGCATCAGTCATACACGCCGCACCTATTCACGGGTGAAATTTCTAATATTCATCTAATATGCCTTAACGGGCATGGGTATACTCAGTGTTCTGGTGTCTTGACCACCAAAGTCATTTCCCTCTTACAGGTAGTTTGTTAATCTGGTTAGTTAATGTAAAAGAAGATAACTCATAACTTCTCAAACACCCAGTGGATAATAAAGAATGATAAAGAAAATACAAGTGATCCATCTTCAGTGGCTGTGTCTGCCTAACTGCCACATAAACAGATGTGATGTCATGGGTCATTTGGTTTGTCTGTATGTTGGCAGCTCTGTGATGAGGAAACATTAGTGAGAGTGGCACCAGATTTTCGACGAAGCGACCATTATGACTGTGACACTGGTTAGGAATAAAGGGAAGGTGTTCTGTCATCTTCTGCACCCTTGACAGAACAAGGCCACTTCCTGTCTTGGAGGTAAACACAATAATCACAATAATAGGGGAAAGCAGCATATGAAGAATTACCGAACCCACTGGAACACTCTGAGTATACAGAGATTGGACACTCAAGCATTCCTTTTACTCTGAAAAATGAGCAGTCAATAGGTTATACATGAAGCATTATTATTTTCATGATTGCTCTGCCTCACAATAAAGATTTTACCCATTTCCTCCCTTTAGGATATCACTTTCCACTAAAGCTCTCTGGTACTTTTTGCATCAGCAGGAGATAAATTTGCCTCTATTTGTAAAAAATAGTTTCAGAAGAAAAAAATAGAAAGAAAGAGCATAAGGGAGGCAGTCTAAAAACACAAAAATCATTTTACTGAGAAAAACTGTAGCAGCTCATTTCTGAGTCCTGTCAATAGGCAATACATTTGAGCTGCCTGAATCAGATGGACATTGATTTCACAGCCCAAGTTTGAAACAATGGAAATGAAAATCATTATACTTTGATAACTTCTACTACTGTTCAGGAACAATTCAGACCAAAAAAAGACACCATACACCATACGCAAGACCTGCTGAAGATACAAAACACAAGATACGAAGTCCTGGGGAGAAAGGAGGTATTAACAAAATTAATCTACAAAAAAATCAAAACTTGCTTTTCAGGTATCGCTGAAGCCATTTTTACATTTGCAAGCCAACATGTTGTTGGCAATAAGCAGTTGTATAAATATTCACCCCCTTTAAAGTGACTGACCTTATTCAACAGAGGTCCAGACAGATGGTGCTGGAAGTCTTGCAGTTAGTGAAATGGGGATCACCTATGAATGTGTATCAAGTGAGTGTAGTACAAAGAACCATGTTTCTGGAAGGTCCAGTCACAGATTTGATCAGTATTCCTGGCCATCACTACAACATGGAGACAAATGAACACTCCAAGCAGCTCTGAGCAAAGGTGATTGATAAGTCTAAGTCAGGGAATGGATACAAAAAAAAAATATCCCATGGCACTGAACATCCCCCAGAGTTCAGTTAAATCATGAAGAAATGAAGGAATATGGCACATCTGCCTAGATCAGGCCGTCCTCACAAACTGAACTAGAATGGCCGTCTGAGGCGGCAGACCCACGCCTAAGCAGCGCTACTGAGGAACTTATGCTCCCATTGATTACTATGGTGTTCAAAATTTCAAAGTCAGAGAAAAAACAAACAGGTGCACGGATCATCACCAAAATCTAATCGATTCTTCCCTGTCACTATCCCAATATTCCCTGAAAGTTTGGTGAAGATCTGACTTTCCATTCTCGAGTTATTTTGTACACATATAAAGAAAGAAAGAAACAGACGAACAAAGATGCAGAACCTTCTACATAAACCCCTGACGATTTCATCGTCGTGGGTAATAATTAGAATGCAAGAAGGAGACTAGAGAGCGAGGCCACCAAGACACCTATGACTACTCTGAAGGAGTTCCAAGTTTCAGCAGCTGAGATGGGAGAGACTCTCCAGACAACAACTGTTGGCCAGGTTCTTCACCAGTCAAAGCTTTATGGGAGAGTGGCAAAGAGAAATCCAGTGTTGACGAAAACTCAGATTCAATCTGGACTAGAGTTCACCAAAAGGCATGTGGGAGACTCCATGGTCAAGTGGAAGAAAGTTCTATGATCTGATGGGACCAAAATGGTACTTTTTAGCCATCAGAGAAGATGTGATGTAAAGTGTAAACATAGGCCATCACCAAAAACACACCATCCCCACTGTGAAGCATGGTGGTGGCAGCATCATGTAGGGGTGCTTTTTGGCTGCCTGCCCTGGAGGACAATCTTATGCAGTCTGACAGAAAACTATGTTTTGGGAGAAGATTTATTTTCCAGTAAGACAATGACCTGAAGCATACAGAGAAAGCTACCCAGACCCCTAGGACCAGTGCTCTGCACCGTGTGACTGTGTTTCAGTCCCTCCAGCTACAGGAGAAAAAGCCTTAAAAAAATTCAGGTGGAGCATTTCAGGTGTCCCTCTCTACCTTGTATCCATGCAGGATCTGTGTCTCTCAAATGACACCGATTCTCCATTTTCAGTTTGGAGTTGAAGCTTTGAACATTTGCCTGATGACAGTCTGGCAAGACCATCTGCTTTGTGATGTTAGGTTGCAGGATCCCCCCCTAAAAATGGGTATGGGTGTTTTGATGAGCATCAAAGCTGGGGTGTGTTACTAGCCCTGCAGCTAAACTCAGTGCCCACTGGCAGGGAAATCTTCCCTGAGGGTTGCACAGCTTTACATCATTATATCAAGTTTACTATGATCCGTTTCACTTTTATAAAGTTTGTGTGAAAGCTGTCTCAGCCTCAGAGTGAAAAATGATCCATTTAGCCAACGATAACAGATGGATGAGGAATGTGATGCAATCAATTTGCTCTAACCTGACAGCAACACGGAGCACACTGCAGGACTGGCACACAGAAAAGTCTTCTTATACATTTTCTGTTAATCCTAATGGAGTCTGACCACTTTTAAATGTGTTATGGTAAAAAGAAGAAGACTATGCTGCACGTTCAAACAACAGCACAAACAGTTTTATGCAGTCTGTGTGATAAATTGTAAAAAGCAGCAAACACCTGACAGACCATGAAGTCATTTTGTGTTTAATACAAAAAATACATAAAAATTAAAATTGAAATTTTAAATTGGCTATAAATTTATGGAGTGTTTGACATGTAAAACCATGACTCTAGACCACCATTGTCACACTGATCAATACAAACCAACAGAAATAATGTAAGTGTACATCATATGCCTTACCAGCATATCATGTGATCATAAAAAAGATAAATCTTCAACAAACGTTCTTTTGAATGAAGCTCATAGGACCAACCTAGGGGATTGTGTCAGATAATATTCAGAATCAAGCAATTAAAGATTGAGCACCAAAATTGTTCCTCTTACATAAAAACAAACAAACAAATGAACAATCACATCTCAGGTTAAGTGGCATCCGTTGATAAAATAAGGCACCATGTGTGTGGATCATGCATGATGCTTCTGTTTCCTTGCAGCTGCAGCTAACTGCATCTTATAGTTGGCCCTTAGCAGCAATTTAAGAAATTATTGTAAAGTTTAAGTGTAGTATGATGCCTTGCTTTTGTGTGTTACCTAATTCTTTTAGTTCTATACTTAGGGGTCACGGGGGGCTGGAGCCTATCCCAGCTGTCATTAGGCGAGAGGCGGGGTACACCCTGGAATGGTCGCCAGTCAATCGCAGGGCTGACATATGGTGACAGACAATCTGGCATGCTCACATTCACACCTACGGCAAATTTAGAGTCACTTATTAACCTGATGAGTATGTTTTTGGTGGTGGTAGGAGGCCGGAGTACCTGGAGAGAACCCACGGGGAGAACATACAAACTACACACAGAAAGGCGCT
Source organism: Cheilinus undulatus (assembly GCF_018320785.1). Lineage (NCBI taxonomy): Eukaryota > Metazoa > Chordata > Actinopteri > Labriformes > Labridae > Cheilinus > Cheilinus undulatus. The sequence goes on along the minus strand of NC_054883.1, from coordinate 14,527,726 downwards.
GACTGGGAAGCGGTTTATAAACCCCTAATACATTAATATAATTTAGATGAAACAACCCATACCAGCTTGGTTTATATGAACCTTTGCACCACTCTCTCTGCCTATTTTTGCCATTTGTCATCCATTTTCACAACTATCTACTTTTTGTGCCTCTGTTTATCAGCTTTTGCAACTTTAAAGACAATTTTGCCATTTGTAACCAATTTCACCTCCTGTTATGGACATTTCTGCCACTTTAAAGCCATTTTGACACTTCTTGAGCCTACCTAGCACTTTTTCTACCAGTTTTTGCCACTTTCAGCCAATGTGGCCTCTGATAACCCATTTTGCAATGATTAACCCCTTTTCACCTCTCCCTTCAGACATTTTTACCTAATTCTAACCATATTTCACTATTTTTGACCCCTTTCCACCACTCCCTTCCCCGATTTTTCCAATTTTAACTGTATTTCACCATTTTTTATGCCATTTTAGTGCCACAAAACCAATATTTTGCCATTTGTAATCCATGTTAACCTTTCTGCCTGCTTTAGACCCTTTCCAGCTGTAATTGACTATTTACCCATTTTGGCCACTATTAACTCATTTTCACCACTCCCTTCACCCATTTAGTTCCATCTGTAACCATATTTCACCACTTCTTCTGCCTGTTTTTGTCACTTGGGAACCATTTAAGCAACTTTCCACCCATTTTTTGCCTCTTTAGATCCATTTTTGCCAATTTGAACACATTTTGCCACCTTTAACCATGTTTTGCATCTTTTAAAATCCCTGTACCACCTTACCCATTTTAATTCTGTTTAGCTATCTACCATGGCAATAATAAAAACAATATTTTGTTGCTTTGATATGAGTGCTTATTATTAAGGTCAAAGAGTATGGTTATCACAGCTTAACTTTACAATGGACCATAATTTTGCTGACCTCCATGGGCCCTCTGTTGGGCTGGGCTCCAGAAAGCTCTCCCCTTTATCCCCCCTTTAGGTGGCCTTGCATGAAGGAAGCATTTTAAAAACATGCTGAGTGTTTAGTCAATTATATCTGAGAAGAGAAGGTGTCTTTGGAATCCTGTGGAGAGCCCTGTACTTAATATACACAGGAGGTTATCAGCCCAAAGTTTCACTTTCTAACAATGCTCCTGACCGGCTATCCCTCTCTTGTTATCATATGTTATTCAGATTGCAGCATCCTCACAGCTAATTTATTCAGCTTTAATTACATTTTGGAAATATTCCAGTCTGGTTTTAGGCTGCTTCCCTGCATAAAAGAGACCATCCTCCTGAGGGTCATAAATGACCTTCTTTGGACTGAAGATAAAAGAGAATGCAGTCTGACTGTTTTCAGAACTCTGTGTTCAATCGTCCATGCAGTAATACTTGACCTGCTCCTGAAATTTGTTGGCATTTATGAAACAGCACTACCATGGTTCAGCAGACATCATGGAGCTCTCCTAATAGGTAGGATTACCTTTATCATTACAACGCTGCACGGCCTTGTGACCTTTACTAGAAGCACTGTCTCATTTTATGTGTAAATTCTCCCACAGAGGGAAACTGACACCTTTAAACCCCAGCTGCTTCAACACTGTGCACAAGTAACACTAGCTATTGGCTTAGGGTTTTACAACTTAAAATCAAATTAAAAACCTCTCTGTAGCCGCTCTGGCTGTTAAAAAGTTGACAAAAAGCCCATTTTGATGGGTCCTATATTAAAGAGTTAAGCGGTATCTTTGTCCAACCTCTGATAGGCAGGTGACAAAGGTTATGCTGAGACACAGAAACTGAAACCATTTCTCATAGCTGACGACATGAAGAAAGTCATTATCACACTGATTTCCCCTCGATCAGGTCCCTTCACCCCTGCAGCTTATTCAGAAAGCTCCCACCAGTTTTCATTTTCTGTTCAGACCTCCTGTCAGGTTGAAGTGTGTTTCAGACTGATATAGTTTAAAAGCACAGTGGGATTTAGATCCTTGCTTACATGAAGGACTTTTTGATCCTATTGTTGTTAGAGAACAGCTTCTTATGCCCTGGCAGGACCTCCTGTGTGCCTCAGAGTCTGAACTCCTAAGGATCAGGTCTACACGTGTGTTGAACAGTCAGTGGTCTGCAAGGCCACACTTAAAATGATCTATCTCAAAGTTCAGTTCACTCAGCTTAAAATGAACTGATCAAAAAGTATCAAAATGTTTCAAAGGTAGCAACAAAGAACAAAAAAGGTGGTAAAACAGAATTGGGAAGTGGCAAAAATTGATTTAGAGGGGCAAAAAAGAGGAAAGTAGTACAAAAAAGGTTTTAAAGGGCAGAAAAAGTTAGGAGGAATAGCAAAAATGGGCATAAAAAAGGGGTGACAAAGGCTAAATATTGGCAAAAACTGATTAAAAGGGCAGAAAAGGTGATGAAATAGGATTCAAAAGTGGAATTAATAGGTTTACCAATACAAAAATGTTAATAAGATTGCAAAATGAGTTAAATGTGGCAACAACGGGTTTAGAGAGGCAAAAAATTGCAAAGTAGTACAAATAGGTCTTAAATGGCAGAAAAAGTTAGGAGAAATAGCAAAAATGGGCATAAAATGTGGTGAAATAGGGTTAAAAGGATGAAAAAAAAATCAGTTAAAAGACACAAAAATGTTCAAGAGATGGCAAAATGAGTTTCATAAAAAGTGGCTAAAATGGTTAACAGAGGCAAAAATAAGGAAGTGGCACAAATTGGCTTTAAATGACAAGAATGGGCATTAAAATAGTGAAATGTGCTTAAAATTGAAAAAAAAAAAAAAAAAAATCAGTGTAAAAAGTGTTGGAAAGTGTCACTAATAGCCAAAATGGGCAAACAGAGGCATCAATGGTTAAATAGTGATAAGTAAGTTAAAAAGGGGCAGTGACACAAGACAGAAATAGGCTAACAGGCAAAAATGGGTAAACTGAGTTTCTCGTGGTTGTCATGCTCCATAGTAGAATATTGAACAGAGTGTTTCCAGTTAAACCATGAACCTGGGCCTGTAAAAGTGGACATGGAAGTTAAACATTCTGACTAAAAGTGGACATGGAAGTTAAACATTCTGACTATGATTATTTTATTCTGGGCCAAAAGAAACGTTTTATTACCATTTAAAACGTTGTTTTGATCTGTGAAATTAGGTTTATGCTTTTTATTGTAAAAGCCCACCTGCAGTATGTACCCAGTACCCACGGTTTGGAAAGCTCTGGAGTTTTTATTATAAGCTTTTAAAGTGTGATGACACAGTCTTTCACAATTATGGACAGATTTGGGCTGAGGACTCAAATAGATTGCCCTTATCAGTACCACAGCAACCACATCTTCTAAAATGAAAAAAAAAAAAATAATAATAATAATAATAATGAGGCTTAATTTATTTATTTATTTATTTATTTACATTTCTAAACTGTTGTCAGTTTGGGTTGTCAAATAACAATATTCATCTTCACAATACAACTTCTGGTCATAACTTTGAACTCTGACACTCAAAATAATTATAAGCACGTTACTTACTGTCACCATGGCAACGGAGTGGTCCAACGGTCAGTTTGGCCTCAGAGCCTGGTCTGTTAGTGTCACCCACTGCAACCTGGCTGACAGGCAGGTGTTCTTTATTAATCAGGAGACCAGAATCATCTCTCCTGTAGGAAGGGTTAAAGGTCATATATTATGCAAAAATCACTTTTTCAGGCTTTTCTAACACAAATATGTGCCCCTGGCCTGACCACAATCCCCCAAGAATCAGAAAAATCCATTCCCTCAACCCTTCTCTTTCTCCATCTTTTAGAAAATGTGTGCTGAACCAAAGCGTTCTCAGATTTTCCCCTCTTGATGTCATGTGGGGAGTTAGCCCCGCCCCCAGGTTCGGTTGGCCCTCCCCACTTGGAAGAAAGTTCTGCCCTCTTCCCTGATCCTCCTCTCAGCTGCCAGCTGAGAGGAGCCACATCCATTAAGCCACATCCATTTCCTGATAGGGGTGGAGTCAGGGGCGGAGTCAGACAGCTCATTAACGTTTAAAGCTATAGATGCAGAAACAGCTCAATCTGAGCAGTGCTGAAACAGGAAGTGTTTTTCCAGCAACAAACTTCACAGGCATGTTTTGGGGACCTCTGAGACCAACATAAACTTGTCTTAAAGGGGTAAAATATGTGACCTTTAAAAAAATTGCACTTTTAAATGCATGGCTTCACTATTAATACTGTATGCAAAAAATGATTTTCTGAAGTAATGCTTTTGTTCTGAGTGAGATTCAAAGGGACTAAGTAAACCATGTTTTTATAGTCCTTTCTTTGTGTACTCGGGCAGTGATGTTAGAATATAGAGGGGCCTTCCCCAAACTGTTGCCACAAAGTTGTAAGCATAGCACGGTCTAACATGTCTGAGTAAGCTGAAACATAAAGGGGCCTGGCCTAAACTCTGACACACCCCCATGCCATCATCCCTCCTCCACTGAGCTTTACAGTTCGCACAGTGCAGTCAGGCAAACATAATATTCTGACAGAGCTTTAATTGTTTTTCATCCTTTCTACGTTGGAGGTAAAACCTTGAAGTATGTGTATGCATTACTGTTCCTATGTGCTGTTAGAATTACGGGTAATGATTGGAAATAGAGTTATGTGAGTTATAATTCAAAAAGTCACTCAGCCAAACAATGAGACGTTAATGCATGAAATATTAATGAAGAGAACAAAGCAGAGAGACTTCTTTGAAATCTCATCAGTTCTAGAGATAAGGACAGAGATGTTAAGGTACATGGAACCTCTCCTTACAAAGTAAGCAGCCACAAACACACTGACAGTGATGCACACTGTCTAATGAGAATATCCATCAGATAGCTTAAAGAGCTTTGAAGCACAAACTGTTAGTTGTGAAGGCAAACACAAACTCTGATTGTAGAATCCATCAATTAGGAAGTGAAACTCTCAAACCACACTCTGCTGACAGATTCATAAAACAAAAGTGGGAGAATTTCACTGTCAGTTTCCAAGGTTATGTGACGTACTTCACTTTTAGGTTCTTTTGATATTTAAGTGTGATCATCTATCTCTGTCAGGTAAGCAGTTCTGTTCTTTATGAGATGATCCACAGACTATGACATGTCTTTAAGCCTGAATGTCAGCCACTGTGAAAATCTATAACAGAAAATGTACTTGTTAAACATTACAGGAACTTAATAGGTGTATTGACCTTTATATTTTCTCTTGAAACTGGGGTTATTTTAGTAGTACGTCAGAATGGAAGTAGAGTACTTACAAAGCAGGTTTTGATGGGAAGGGGAAATAAAAGTGAAGCTGAAATAAATCTAAAAATGTTCTCCTGCTGACTGTTTCTGTAGATGATAATTAAAGCAGTAGAGAGCTGATGCAGAGAAGGTAATAAACATCCTCGGTCTTACCACTGTTTGTGGTCGGCGTCACAGTTGCAGTCGTACTTTGGGTCAGTGCAGTTCCTGTCGATGCCACAGGCACATTTCTGGATGCCGGGTGACGAGCCCCCCCAGTAGAAGTGTTTCTCACTGCCACGGCCCACCCACCACGTATAGGGAGTCCCATCTGAGGAGAAAAAAAACTTTGATTGAGTTTGAATTTAATAAAGAGGTCAAAGCCACAAAAAGGTCAGGCATGGGAGCAAATGCCAGTTCTGCTTTGGCCCTGTACTACTCTGACCTCCTGACAGCAATCCTCCAGCCCTGGGCCACACCCATGCCCCATTTCTCCAGGTATCCTCCCAGCTGACCCCTCCATCATGCACAAGGTCACCCCTCATTGCCCCGGTGTCTGGACCAGCCCACTGCGTCCTGGGTACCCATTATATGGTGAGGGATCCAGTCCATGGAAGTGCACCAGGTGCATGTAAAAGCACAGCTGCCATCCCAGTTTCAGGCAGCTAACCCTTCCCACTCCCGCTCTCCTGAGCACATCAGCTTAGACACACGGTCTTAGTGACACCCGAAGATGCGCTGACGAGACAAAGGAGTTGTCACAAAGGAGTCCAGTCGGCATTGCCATGAGTCAACATCCAGGCCTCAAAAGAGTACAGTAAAACCAGAAGGACCAAGGACTGAAAAACTTTTGTCCACATGCACAGATACCAGGAATGCCACATCACTTACTCAGTGAACCCATCGCCCTGTATGCAAGTCCAAGTCTGCAGTTGATCTCAGCCTTCAGATCCATGGATTATGCCACCAAGGAAGGCGCTTTCACCATTCACAGACACAGATTTGATTGCAGCATCTAAGGCATCCCCAAATGCCTGGATCTTTCTTTTGGCCCAGGACACGTGCAACCCCAACATTTCAGCCTTCTCACTCAGCTAATTAAAAGCCCCCACAAGGACAGCTAAACTATCCTCAAGTACCACAGCATCATCAGCAAAGTCCAGATCTGGACATCGTCAAATGGCACTCTACAGTTTGCTGCCTGTTACCCGCCTAATCATCCAGTCCATACAGGAACTGAAAAGCATATGGGCTAAAATGCCCCCCTGCCTCACATCAGAATCAACTGGGGAGAAGTCAGAGGTGGAGCCCCCATACTTAGAACACTCCGTTTGAGCTGAAACAGTTGAGCGGTCGACAACACCTCAGCACCATCAGCAACATTCAACCTACCTGACCGATGCTTGTTGTGCAGGGATTTCCTCCTCATTCTTTGCCCCGCTGCCTTCATGTGACATACAGCTCATCTAACAGCTGTAGCATAAGAAGTGCTACTCCTGTACGGATCTTTCATTTGTAGGAGTTTACGTGCAATGTAGTTGTACCAAGGCTCCGGAGACAAGGATGCCAACCCCCCTTTTGTTAGCAACTGCTGTTAATGTTCTTTTGTTTTTTTTGTTTGTTTGTTTGTTTTTTTTGTTTTTTAAATAATGAACTCTAAAAGGGTGAATTGAGTAAAAAAGCTAAGACTTTTTTTTCAAGGCCTTGTTTTCCATGTCCTGGGGACCAAAAAGTGAAAATAATAATTCTGTTACAAACACCTTCTGGATTTACAAAACAGGTCCTTGCGCTTCTTAATATTGGCTCTACTGGTGCCATTATTCAAAGTAGTTCCTGTCTACAGTTTCTCTTCATCATGAGCTACTCAGGCCGACTCCGAGAGAGAGGCAGAAACTACTGAAAATTGATTTTTTACAACATGGTTAAAATGGTGTTCAATATCAGACATATCTGTGTGGATTTCATCTTGAAATACCTCGGAAAATCACCCAAGTTTCAGGCTGGAAAAGCTTCTGTAAGGGCTATGAAGGCACGGGTTGTGTCACTGGAACGGTGCAATGGCGGATTATAGAGGGAAAAAAGCAAGTGGCTACGATTTATTGTTCCAAAGTTATTTAACTTTTAATATCTTGTCTCTGTTTTTGTGGTATACAACAGCATCGGTCTCAGAGGGCAATGAGGAACTTGTTCATCGAGGCTGGTCAACAGTGGGGGCCAGAGTGCCACCTATCCACTCTCCACAAGGAGGATCACAGACCCTCAGTTCACTCAATACATTTTTAAATATTTGAAATATAAATGCACGTAAGTCTTTTTTAACAAAAAAACATGATGTACTTAAAGGATAAAAGATATAACCAACTCCTGAACCAATCCAACCTGATTACAGAAGTGCAGCAGAAGATTATACTGACAGCACGCAGCTGCACCAAATCCACTAACACATATTCTACACAGCTGGATGGTAAACGCCTTTACGGCTGATGAAAAAGCCTCAGTCACACCTAATTTCAGAGATCTACTAAGAGCTGCATTAACAATCATCATTGCATTCAAATGTGTGAGACTCCTTGTTTTTAAGTGTGTGAATACATCAGCAGATGTGTGAAGACCGAACAAGAGGTGAAGGATCACTGCTGCTCAGTAAGAAATGTAATATTGTTTACTTTGCCTTGGATAATGTAGTCTGGTTTTAGACAGTAACAGGGCAGAGAGATGGGTGGAGATATTTTGGCGCATGGAAATAAATCACAATGACAGTGAGAGAGGATGAAACAATATTACATTTTCCTCTTTATTCTGAGGAAAATAAGCTGCACTGTCGATATCACTTTGTCAAATTCCATCCGACAATAAAATCTCTGGAGCCATATTTGCTCACAGCAGGGGATTGAAGAAGACTTTGATGCGGCACAATTGCATAGAGAAGTTTGATACACTGAATTATTACATTTTTTTCCCTTTAAACTCCAAAAGGGAGCTTTGGATGTGCCAGTGTGTCTTAAATGTATTCTCAGCCGGCGTATGCTTTATGTTTGTGTGTTTGGCCTCTGTGACCTGTGGCTTTATTGTCCTCATAAAGAGAATTAGCCTCAGCTCTCTCCAGGCTGCTGTTCAGACAACTTATTGTCAACAGGATTACAACTTCAGCTTCAAGAGACCTCACAATCCTCTCCCTTTATGTGGACAGGTACAGTATGAGCCCAACATTTAGAGAAGAAAATTGAGTTTAAAAGCATTTTCACACCTCTAGTTTGGTTGGTCTGGTCCAAATCAAGGACCAGTTTTTTTACATTGTTGCATTTGACATCAGCTTTTAGGTCATGTTCACATGGGGGCATTAAAAAGGGAAAAAAATCCTGTGATGTGTGAGGAGAATGCGCTCAGGCTGGTCCATTTCTTGTGGTTTATGATGTTGGCATACAACTTTGATACTTTCATCTGAGAAAGCTGGTCTGTCTGTTGGTTTTAGTATATATTTCTCTGACTAGGGTAACTCATTTAATCCAAAAAGCTCAATATTTCCTAAGTTAGGCTCGATCAAGGCCGGTTAGTGTTCTCACTGCACCAGAGTGCAAATGGAAGCAAGTTGAGACCCACCTTTTCAAGCAGTTGTTTGGTCTGCACCAGAGTTTGATGGTCAGCTTTCACACCAGCGATAACTGAACTAACTCTGCAAACGAACTCAGGTTTGGTTCAGGGATCAAACTGCAATATTGTTGCTTTTTCATGTGGTTTGGTTAGCTTTCACATTGGACTTGGACAAATGAACCAAACTTTCTGGATAACGTCAAATAGCCATACATTTGTGGAGCTATTGTCCCAAACAGCAACAAATAAGAAAAGAAGACGACAGCCAAACCAGAAATCCATCTACTTCCACCACTTTTTTAAACGACCACATAAAGAATGAAACAACACCAAATATATGCTGTCTTTTCTACTTTTCCTTTGATGCATTTCTGCCTTTGGTTCACAAGTTGGCCTGATTCACTTTCACACATTGAACAAATCACACCAGGGTTCTCTAACAATGGACCAAGACTCTTGTGTTTAAGCGGACCACTCTTTGATCTGCATCAGAGTTCACATCCCTCCAAACCAGAGCTGGAGAGTAACTAAATACATTTACTCAAATTACTGTAACTGAGAAGCTTTTTGTATACTTGTACTTTTTGAGTAGTTTTTAAAATCACTGCTTTTACTTTTACTTAAGCATATTTTGAGTGAAGTATTTTACTTAATTACATTTTAGAGTGCATGAAGTACTGAGTAAAAACCTACTAAAATCCACAACAAGGAGGTCCAAGCTTTCTGCCAACACCATGAAAATGACCAGTCATTAACACATGACAGTCGGTACATGCACACAGCAGAATATGATTCCATATCTCTTCCCTAAACAGCTGCTGCATTGTAATTTAGGTTAGGTCACACCTTCTAATAAATAAACCTGGTTGGAGGTCCATATTTTCTTGATATTGCACATTAAGGACAGGTCAGATTTCACTGTGAAAGCCTCTTGGGTATAAAAAGTAACTACTCAGTACTTTGAGCACGTTTTAAATAACTTACTTTTTACTTTTACTTGAGGAGATTTATAGAGCAGTACTTTTACTTCAAGTAACCTGAGTAACTGTACTTTTACTTGAGTACAATCGTCTGGTACTTTTTCCACCTCTGCTCCAAACAAACCGTACTATCCTTGGGAAAGGGACCAAAGTTTTCTTTTAAAGCAGACCAAACAGCTCTGGTGTGAGTGCAACCTTAGGTCTGCAGGTACAAATACTATATTCACCTAAAATAGCTACATAGTAAACACAGCTAAATTTAAAACTTCAAGCTTTTGATTTTAGCTACATTAGTTTATGCCAGGAATAAGAAACTTGTTAATAGAGGCTGGTCAACAGAGGGAGCCAGAGTGCCACCCATCCACTCTCCACAAGGAGGATCACACCGAGCTAGCTATGTTTGCATTAGCTACAAATGCTACAGCTCATGTTGCTTAAGCTAACTACTACTAGCTAGCTACATTGGCTTACATAATAATGTTAAAGTTAAGTAATGTAGCTAGCATGGCTATGTTAGCTTTAGCTAAAGCAGAGAAAGCTAAAGCAAGCCACTGTTCACATGACTAGCTACTTCTTAAATGGGTCTACACCTTGATACCAGATTAGACCTCAGACTTTGATTCTATTTTATTAATGAAATGTTGTTTAGTCTGTAATGTTTACAATTTGGTTATCCAATGAATGTAACTGCCAGTATATGAACAAAGTTGCATTTAAAAAAAGTTCTAAAACCAGAAACACATAATACTGGCAAACTAAACCTCTTGCATCATCACAGATGCAGTATCCCACAGCAGTGGTCCACAAGAGACAAACATAGCCTGCAGCCAGACCCTCCTCCAAAGGGGACAAGCAGTATTCAACATTATTCATCTAAAATTTAGAATTTATGACTCAAATGTCTGGATGAGTAATAGGAGAGGACAGAAGAGAGGATGTATGTGGTATATGAATAGCAGCAGGGCATCAGGTGGAATGAGAGCTACACATCGTGCCAGCTGAAATCTCCCGTGTGTTTCTGTTTAATCTCTGCCAAAACAAACAACTGAGGAGGGTAGAGGGAGGAAAAGCAATGAGGGGTAGAGATGAGAGGCCAACAGCATAATGGATGGAGATATATGGGAGAAAAGATATTGGCAGAAGTTCATACGAAGAGCTGCAGAGAGAGGGAACTGCCAAGGCGAGGCTGAGCAGCGTTTGTGTGGTGAAAGGGCAGAGTGTGTGCATTTGAGTGTTCAAAAGGGTTTTACATGAAAAAGCACTGCAATTTTCAAGAATCACACAAGAGTATGATCAGCATTAAGAGAGGAGGATTAAATACTTCTAATTCAAACAGAAACTCAAACAGATGATCATCATTGTGTACATTTTTCTACATGCATGCCATCACTGGTTGAAAGAGCAAACAAAACTATGTAGAAAAAAATATTATTTATTATAGTTACAAGACTAGTGCTTCCAATTAACCTCAAAATTAAAGACACAAGACAAGAGTTGGGCAGGAGGTTTCAAGGCTGGTTCGGTTTAGGTTGAGTGGGTTAAAGAGGACATTACCTAGAATGAGCCCTGATTAGGTTCTGGAGTTTGCATCTGATTTGCCTTAAAATAAGATTAAAGGGACAAAACCTACATTGACAAAAAACAGTTGAAAGCAAGGGTTTTGTTGAGTATAGTAAGGTAGGGTAGGGTGAACGAAGGGTAGTGTAGCGTAGGGAACCATGAATACTTTAGGGTAGGTGAGATTGGGAACTGAAAGGTAGGATAAGGTAAGCTGTGGTAAAGTGGGTAGGGTAAGGTAGGGTACTGTAAAGTAGGGTTGGGTACAGTTGGGTAGTGTAGGCAAGGGTAGGGTAGGAAAAAGTGAATTCAAATTGTTTTTAGGTTTTCAAATTCCGGTGTTGAAAATTTCTTTCTCAAGCACAATGCCCAACACAACAGAAGAGCATGGGTCACGTCCAGCCTTTAGCCAGCAATCACACCCCTGCCACTCAGACCATGAACTGAAAGGTCAGGGGATCCAAAATGGCACTGACATGCACTGGGAAATGATGGCTTTTGTGAAAGACAGTCACTTGAGGCTGAAATGCCAGATTGACATTCACAACCTAAATTGACTTTCTCATAAATCTGTCTGAGATGTCACCTTTCCTGGAGCCATTACGCCTGAAAGGCTGCTTATTACTGCCGCCCAATGAGGTCCTTTTTAGACCCTCTGATTGACCAGAGCTGGTGTGAGAGTGAATGTATTGTAAGAAACAAACCACATGCAGAGATGAAAGTAGGAGCGGTCCATCTTCTCTTTGCACTGATTTATAAGGAGAGTGGAAAGGAATCAATGCCCTTCATTTCTGCTCTCTAACAAGGCCAGGTACTGTACTATCTAGAAAATAAAGAGCAAAGAGGAGCTAGATGTGTACTCTAAGAGTGTTGTTCTTCACTGAAAAATAAACTAGCTCTCCATTTTTATTGCTTGCAATTTTTGTCTAATCACAATTGCAGACAATGCTCTTTGCGTCTAGGGAGGGGCATTACCCATGCCCCTGTGTGCCTCTTCCTATTGTCTCAGTCTTTTTCTCTCCTGGATCATCTCCCTATCCATCAAGTTACTCTTCAACCCCCCCCCCCAAACCCACCACCACTCTCCAGCTCTGATATATTTAGGCCTTTCTCTCGCCTCCCACCTTGTCCTTGCTCTCTTATATCTGTCAGTCTCAGAGGCCTCTTTCTTTTTATCTCTCCTCCTATTATGTCTCTCTACCTTCTTTTTACACCGCTGATCTCTTGCTACCAGGCTTTTCCCCCTCTGTCTCAAATCTGCCTTGTACACTTCCCCTTCAATCTTATATCGCTTGGTCTCAGTGGCTCACTCTCTCTCCTTTTTCTATCTCTGATCTCCCTATCTATCTTTCCCATGTCTCAAAGACTCCAAGTGTCTAATCTCTTTATGTTCTCATTAGCCCTTCTGTAATCTTTCCTTTAATACATGCTAATTGTAAATTCCCCATATCCTGATCATACTCTAATGTTGTGTTTGAAACACATCCTAATCTCTCTCTGTTTCCCTTATGGTGTGATTCAAGTTATGCTAAAGTACATTTTGTAATATCAATCACTTCAAGTGCTTGTTATTCTATACCCTTTGTCATCAATATGTGTTAGATGTTTTACTCTGTTGTTGATTTTATAAATCAATAATGATCCATATAGTTTGGCTTTTTGCTTTTTACTATACACCAAAAGACAAGACAAGACACCAAACACTCCACCCCCACTGTGAAGCACGGTGGTGGCAGCATCATGTTGTGGGGATGCTTCTTGGCAGCCAGCCCTGTAAGGCTTGTAAATTTAGAGGGTAAAATGGATGCAGCAAAATATAGGAAAATCCTGGAGGACAATCTTATCCAGTCTGCAAGAGAACTACAGCTTTAAAAAAAAAAACAATGTTTTCCAGACTGACTAGACGCATACAAGAAAAGCTACACAGAAATGTTTTCAACTGTATTTACATCAAGCAAGAATGAGAAGGAATATCACTTTCAACATTTCAACTATTATTGTCTTCAGTACCAGATGCTCAGAAAATGAGGCCAGAAGAAAAAACTGATGTAACACGTGTCCCTGTCTTAACTTTTTTAAAATGTATTGCAGGCATTAAATTGAAAATAATTGTATATTTAAAAATTCTGCAAAGTTTATAATGAAAAATTAAACACTTTGTCTTTGAGCTGTATTCAACTGAACATAGGCTGAAAGAAATTTGCACTGTGCTTTTTTCCATGTTTCGCAATGTACCAACTTTTTTGAGATGGGGTTTGTACAACTAAACCCTCAAATACAGCAAGGATCCTCCCTGATCCATCATTGTAAGTGTGTTTGTTGCAACTCTGTATTTCAGAAGTGTAAACCTTTGCATTATTATAATGATATTAATATTATTATTATTATCATTATTACTATCATGGTCTAGACATGTGCTTTTTGTAAATCATCTTGAGATAACTTTGGTTATGAATTGGTGCTAAATAAACAAAGATTGATTGATAACAGCTTTTTCAGTGTCTGAAGTACAATTATAACTGAAATGCAGACTAAATGAATCCTAAGAGACTGATCAAACCACCTTAGCGTAAACAAATCCAATAAGATTCAGTTTATGTGCTGCAAGGAGGTCAAAGAGGAATGATAAAGAAGAAAGTTCACTTTATCCTGCAGCACAAACATATCCGCTGTCTACATCAGAACTCACAGCAGACAGGCTGAAGCAGGATGATTATTTATTTCAACTATTTTTACCTGGAGCACCCAAACTGTGATCCACCTTCCTGACAGCTCTGATCATGCTATGCTCTAGTAAATCTACCCTGCATACCTCTGTTCCCATCGACCACTCATCACAGGTCATCACCAAGCGTATCTGGCCATTAAATGAAAATCTACTCAGAAAGGAGAGGAAGAGTGAGGCACAGAGAGAAAATTAATATCAATGGTTGAGCCCCTAATTGGCTTGTCTGCTTGATAAAGGACACAATAACCTGACTCTGCTGAAATTACACCCTTTTTTCTGGCTCGAAAGCATTCACTAGCACTGACTTCTGCATACACATAAACATCAGCACAATCTAAACAGTGTGTGCACACACGCCTAGACTGGAGGCCATAAACAACCATAATTATCATTACTGCAGGCCAATCTCAATCAGTGTGTGTATTTCTGTGTGTTTATGGCCATAAATCAGATTTAGTGCTGTGTCCCTCCCACAGGTCAAGGTTGACAGACAGATGTGCAGGAGGTAAATGGCTTTTGACTGGAGAAACTTGTTTCCAAGTTTAAGGTACATTCATATATATTTATAAACAGTTAACCCTTATAATAAGAGGGTAGGAGAAAGGGGACCTTAACAACTCCAGTGAGAGCAAAGAGGAAGGGAAAGGGAAAATCAGAGTTCGGTAGAGGAGCAAAAAAAAGACAGCAGGAATAAAAGAAGTAAAACAGGCAGAAGTGTCAGATACATGAGACAAAAAGAAAGCAAGGAGTCAGAAGTTCAAGAAATGTCAAGACAGGAGGAAGATACAAGAGAGGGGAATCCAAGTCTTTGTGACACAAGAACTATAGCAGTCGAGTGAAATTTCACAGCCAGGATGTGAAGATTCACACAGCTGTTGACTATCTCCCTCTGACTGACTCCACTCTCTCATAAGACATGACCTAAGCATACCTGAGCAGTAAGTTATTATGGAAATAACTGAAAATGTTCCTCAAGGTACACAACAACTTAAAGCTCAGACTGCATGTTCCAGTACTGTCAGCATGGGCCAATCATATCGCTGTTTCTCAACACAGTGTTGTACAATTTGCATTTAACAATAGTTACTCTATGTATTTAAATTTATCTGACTTCCAGGAATGCAAATTTGTCAACGTATGCTTTTGGGCCACAATTAAATTAGTTCAATTAAAAATACAGCGGAATATTAATTGATACTGTATTAGAGCCCAAATTATAAGCTTGCCTAACATAGCGGTTTAGCTATAAAATCATTGCATTCACCCACAATCTCAAACAGACAAGAAAGCATCGACAAACTCACTATAAAACAGATTTTTTGTTGCTTTGACAGTATAAAACAAGAAGAAGTCTGTGGTGCATCCATTAACACTTCGAGGCTTAAGCTTTTTTTTTAACCATTTTGTCTCACCTGGCTTTAAAAGCTTACCCTTAGTACAAAGTAAAACTATAAACTTCTTTTTTCATAACACCCTGGGCTTTGAAAAGATGTCTGCTGCAGTAATACCACTCTAATGGGAAACACAAAGAAAAAACTGAATGGAAATTAAAACTCAAAGATTTGTATGTGTGACACATAGTGAACAATAATGATGAAGTTTTTCATGGGCACATTCCACAAATGCAAGTTCCATACAAATGTGGCTCCACTCATAAGGAAAATAAACAGGCTTTCCAGTGGTAGAAGGTTTATTCCAGGAAGCATTGTTACAACAAAGTCATAATCTACCTTCTTTTTGTGCTCAGTTTAAGACGGGCTCTGAGAAGCATGGCTTTGTGGATTACAGGTTGGACTGTATACTGAATACATTTCAGAAGTAACTCAGAAGAGAACAGAGAATAACCTCTGACTCTGGTCTCTGCTACAGTCTTTCTCTCTCTGCTAGCAGCCTCTTTGTTTGCAGCCGATCTGCAGGTGAAGAGGTCAACCTGGCTGGACCAGGCGTTAACCTTCTGGGCTTCATGATAAACACAAAAGGACCTAGGAACCTCCCCAATCTTATTCCACCTCTCCTACAGACTCAGCCTCTTTTCTCTCTCTGTTCTCCTCCCTTGGTTTTCCTGTCTCACTATTTCTCTGATCCCTTTCCCTTCTTTCCCTCCCCTGTTGTCTCCATCTTTGCTCAGCTTATCGATTACTGTAGAGGTGGATGGCAGCCACCCCTCTTGTTTTCCCCTTTGGTTTCCCTCTTTCTCCCTTGCTCCCACTTCTTTTTTCCCTTTTTTACTGTATTTCATCCTTCTACCGTTTATTCGTTCTTTCGCATATCCTGTTGCATCTGTCTTTCTCCTCTTTTCTGAAATCAAACTTTGTAATAAAATTCAGTCTATACTTTTATGTGTGTAATCTTTCATCCTCCATTCCCACTCTGTCTAATTGTATCTGGGGAGAGAGCTTCATAATATTCATTTCATTTTATTGTGGGTTTTAGTGATATGTGTAAAAAAACAGTCAGCAATTTGCCAACTTTACATTGTGAATACTGCAAGTATGAAAAGATAAATGTGACTGAAAGATGATGATGGATAGAAACAGCTTGCTAAATCTCATTAGGGCACAGTCTGCTCAGGTTATAGTCGTACTCTAACACATTTTGTCCTTGTCAGAGAGCACTCAGCATCCTTTACTGTGACAGTGATTTGTGATAGTTGTCCACATGTCACCTCACATGCATCCATCTTTATCATTTTATGTCTCACAGTCTCACAATCCCAGTTCTGAAAAAGCTGGGACGCTGTGGGAAATGTAAATAAAAACAGAATGCAATGATTTGAAAATCTCATAAACCCATAGAACATAACACACCGGATGTTATACTGAGACATTTAACCATTTCAGGAAAAATATTAGCTCACTTTGAATTTGATGGCAGCAACACATCTCAAAAAAGAAGGGACAGGGCCTTTTTTGCCATAATGGAGCATCATATCTTTTTCCAAGAACAGTCTGTAAATGTCTGAGAAGTGAGGAGACCAGTTGCTGGGAGAGGAATGTTGTCCCATTCTTGTCTAATGTAGGATTCTGACTGCTTAACAGTCCTGGGTCTTCTTTGCTGGATTTTTCCTTTTCTGATGCTCCAAATGTTTCTGCTGGTGAAAGGTCTGGACTGCAGGCAGACCAGTTCAGGACCTGGACTCTTCTCCTGTGAAGCCATGCTGTTGTGATTGATGCAGTATATGGTTTAGCATTGTCTGGCTGAAATATGCAATGACGTCCCTGAAAGAAAAGCTGTCTGGATGGGAGCATATGTTGCTCTATAACCTCTCTCTACTTTTCAGCATTGATAGTTCCTTTCCAGATGTGGAAGCTGCTCATGCCATAGGCACTAATGCAACCCTATACCATCAGAGATGCAGGCTTTGGGACTGAGCCAGGATAACAAGCTGGATGGTCCCTCTCCTTTTTAGTCCACAGGCATCCACGGTTTCATCTGAGCACAGAACAGTTTTCCATTTTGCCTCAGTCCATTTTAAATGAGCTTTGGTCCAGAGAAGACGGCAGCCTTTCTGGGTGGTGTTCACAAATAGCTTCTTTTTTGCAGGATACAGCTCTAACTTCATTCGTGGACGGTACACTGGACTGTGTTGACAGACAATGATTTCTGGAAGTGATCTTGAGCCCGCAGTGATCATACCTCTTAATAAAGCAGGGCCTGAAGATCACTGGAATCCAATACTGACCTTCTGCCTTGTCTCTGGAAGACAGAGACCAGATCTTTTG
Organism: Cheilinus undulatus; assembly: GCF_018320785.1. Lineage (NCBI taxonomy): Eukaryota > Metazoa > Chordata > Actinopteri > Labriformes > Labridae > Cheilinus > Cheilinus undulatus. Next base: position 14,509,928 of record NC_054883.1, on the reverse strand, counting down.
ACATTGTGGACTGTAGACAGTGGGATATTCTAAGTCTTCACCATCTTATACTGAGAAACATTTTTCTGAAATTGATCTATAATTATTGCACTCAGTTTTTTTGCAGATTGGTGAACCTTTACCCATCTTTACTTCTGAGAGACTCTGCCTCTCTAGAATACTTATTTTATACCCAGTCATGTCACTGACCTGTTGCCAAATTAACCTATTTAGTTGTAAAATGCTCCTCCAACTGTTTTTCATTACCACTGGTGGCCAATCTATTGTTGTCCTGTCCCAACTTTTTTGAGAGGTGTTGTAATTCAAAATGAGTACATTTATTTCATAAGGTTCTAAAATGTCTCAGTTTCAATATTTGATATGTTGTTGATGTTCTAATGTGGTTAAAAAATGGGTTTATGGGCATGCAGATGGCCCAGCGGCCTAAGGCGCAACCCATGTATGCAGGCGTCTTGGGTTCGAATCCAGCTTGTGGCCTTTTGCTGCATGTCTCTACCCATTTTCGTCCCATTTCTGACTCTATCCACTGTCAAATAAAGCCCTAAAAATCCCAAAATTAAAATAAATAAATAAAAAATGGGTTTATGAGATTTTAAATCATTACATTCTGTTTTATTTACATTTCACACAGTGTCCCAACTTTTTCAGATAGGGGTTGAACATTCTTATACTTCACTATGAGATTCAGAAGGCCATCCTGCATTAATCCAATTATCAATATTAATGATAAAAAACAGATTTGTTTTAAATACTACTAATGCGTGAAGTATGGTTACTAATGGGAGCATTCATGGCATCACAAATGAAATTATGATTATAAGCACCTCAGGTGTGACTACTTCAGGTAAACTCTGCTTTCATTCTCCATCTCATCCTCCAACCCTTTCTAGATGCAGTGTGTCCTGGTAGATGGGCTTTTCCTATAAGTCTTGTTCTGTATGTACCACTAAATGTTTTTCTGAACTATTTTCCAAAATCTCCTTTAATTGTCAGTTTATGCTTGATCTTTGACACAATAAAGAGAAAAGCCCGACATTGTCTTCACAAGATATCACACAACCACTAAAGGTACTAAAGCAACTAAAACAAACTCTGGGTCCCAGAGGTCCTTCTTTATCTTGCTATTATTTAAAAAGTTGGCTCTCAATGTGATAAAACCTTGAAATTTGCCACAAATTGTTTTTTTATTTTTTGCAGCATTAAACTTTTGCAGACAACTAAGTGTTGTTGAGCTGCCAATCATTCTCTAATAAGCTGTCCATGAAGTTCTGGAAAAACATGACCACATTAGTAATGAGAGCGAAGCTGACAGGTGAGACCTGCACCTGGTGTCTGGCTCTCATTAGTAACTCTTAATGATGTCCTGTGTTTCATAATTAGGAGAGCTCCCTGTTCTCTGTCCTGTCTTACTGTTGGCTGGGGGGTAGCATGGATGCTTCGGTTTGGTTTGACAGCAGAAACAGTCTGAGATATCTGTGGAGATCTCAGAGGAAGTGGTGGTGGACAGAGTTTACATAAGGACACATACTAATAACAGCTCACACTACAACCTTCATGCTGCACAGTTACACCGCCATAATCTATAGTTATCAAGAACAGAGCAGTAAGAAGACATTGATTTGATCCAGAGGATGATGACGTGTGGTTATCACATCACAACTGTTTAAATGAGGTAGCACCAGTTTGTCATTAGACACAATAGTGTTCTTAACACTTTTAAACAGGCAGATTAAATATATCAGGATTGCTGTGTTTATTTTCACTCAGCTAACTTAAATGGAGAGAGGGAAACTGCAGATTTAATACCTGGTGTCATTTGGTGTTAGACTGCACCACTTTTACTGCTCATGGCAGTTATGCCTTTGTGGATTAGACAATTTTTGTTATGAAGCTGAATTGATAATGAGAGGCACAATTTTGCACAAAATTGTTGAATACCCCTCCTCCTACTTCTCACTGACATACACGTAAATGAGACAGAGGGGTGTTTGAATGCTGAGCAGTTTGCATGCATTGTGTGTGCATTTAACCTGGATTCCCCCTTTTGCATGTGGTCTGTGGATCAAATGCAATTGTTTTTGCCATTTGCACAGCCAAAAATACTTGCAAAATGCATCACTAGTGGCTCTGCCCCTTAGTCCTTTCTGTCTTATGATGTTAGCATGGCTAACATCAATGCAATGCGCTGAAAAGGAAGTTTTGTCCAGAGGTCCTTCATAACAAACTGCTGAATACACCAAGAAATGCTGAAAGTTGTCCAGTAGACAGCAGCTGATGAGTTCAGAGGTTGTTGTTTATTACCAGGTGTACTCTCAGTTTATTACATGTTCCAAGTAAAGAACGATAAGCAGGCCTGCTGGTTTATTTTCACTTGAGTAAAGGAATGTTTTCTTTCACATTACAAACGTCTGATTTCTTTACTTTCTGTCTTTGAACATTGCATTTATCAGGGCAGTTATCATAATTCATTCAGGATTTTTTAGGTCTTATTCTTTTTTTTTTTTTTTTTTTTTACTTTTAAAGGTAGAATAAACAAAAAAGAGAGAGATCAATACAATATAACTGATTTCTCAGAGTTTTTCCTATTAGGCTTTTCAGTTAAACACATCAATCCAATTTGTTTAGTTTGTCAGAAGAAAATTATGCCCATTACAAGTTACCCTTTGTGTTTTATTAGTTAGTAATTATTTCTGTGTAAACTGCATAAAAGTGCAAAAGCACAAGTATATAATAAATTCCTTTTAAATGACTGTGGCTGCTATGAAGTGCATGAAGCATGCTGAGTGTACAGGAAAGTGTGTTATGATGTTGGACAGTCTGTGTCAAACTTTTCTGTCCCTCTGTACTGGAAGGAAATGATGAGCACACTTCACTCACTGGTAGACAGCCCTTCATCATTGATCACAGCTGTCAGACAGTTATCAGGCTCACTGTAGGCAGCTGGAGAGGAGACCTTGTCTATAATTAAAATTAGAGTTTACAAAGTCACATTTATCCATCAATTTGTATTCAAGGCAGGAAATCCCAGTCGGCTCACAGCATGTAGGAGCCGGACGTTATCCATTAATCTAGGCTTCAACTTTTTAGTCAAAAGAGACAATCGCTATGAAGGGACTTGTTCTTTTTAACAAGAGGCATGTTGAGCAGCTTCTTTATAAGGAAATGCTGTAGGCAGATTGCAGAACTTGAGGATGAATGCTCTGGCTTTTATGTCTTTCTAACTGTGGAAACTATCTAAAATGATATTAGTAGGGAGGAAGCTGGTTTTATAGGGGCAGTTGTGTTTTATTAAAAGCTGCTTCAGGCCCGTCGTTATTATTTTAAAGCTGTTTTTGAAAACAGAAACAGGTAGCTTACCCCTAAAATCAGTTTTGGCTGCAGGACAAGGCTGTCTGTTTAACCGGCACTGACTGACCTTGGTCAGAATTAACAAAAATAAAATAAATAAAAAATCACAATATATTTATAATTTATTTTCCTTTTATTTCCAAATCCAAAACAGATTTCTTCACTAGTCTGTTGCAGAGTTAAAACAATAGTCTAAGTGAGGAAACCAGGATGCTAATATATGCTGGTGTAATGATGCTTTGATCCAACTAATGGAGGCAGAAACCCCCAGAGTGAGATGTATTCAGAAGGACAGCTAATAAAATGAACAAGACCACTTTACTGATGTTACTAATGTGTCTGACCTTCCCTGAGGGACGACAATTACATGCACATTCATGTGTACATGCATGTGCCTTTATGCAATTATACTGTACATCACATGCAGTGACATGACCCGGACACATCAAATGATTAATCTGAATATTGAGATAACAAGGAGAGAGCATGTTTCTAGCATTGTCCTGCAACTGCAATAAGAATAATATTATTTATTCTATTTAACTTCTCTTTTATTTTAGCTTTGAGGACCCGCTGAGATTGAGATCTCTTTTCCAGGGGTGCCCCGCAGTTATACTGAAATAGAACAAATGAAAAAAAAAAAAAAAAAACAGAAAAATGAAAAAATAATAATATTAATTATAATAATAACAACAATAATAATTGCTTAGAAAAAAATCATTTTGGTAACATTTTAAACTTTTCTTGAGTAGGTCAGACCTTATCTCTTTAATAACACCCTTTCATTTGCCTCATAGCAAAATTCATACTTTAAGGTTTTCAGAAAAAATAAGGTACAATGAATCAGCAGCATTAGGGGAGTCTAGTTACTCAGATATCACAATTTTGCCAAAAAATGACTGAGGCAATTATGATATGAGGCTAGCGATATCAAACAAGAAAGGGCAACGAAAACCAGTCTCTCCCCATCCAGTCTTAAACCTTTGGGTTTTTAAAGTGATCCATTTGTAAGATCTGGTTGAAATGTTTACCAGGGTGTAAATTATTAGCTCTCCTGGTGCTAATAGTCAGTTGGGTGTCCTTTTTGCTGGATAACAGCAGCAGTAAATCTCTCAAGCTCCTCCAGATTTGATGGTCTTCTGGCATGGACCTTCTTCATCAGCTCACCCCACATATTTTCAGTGGGATTCAAGTCAGGGCTTTGTGCAGGCCTCTAAGTAATGCTCACTTTGGTCTTCTGAAGGTAGGTCTTCACCAGGAGCCATGTATGTTTTGGGTCGTTGACGTGTTGGAAGACAAAGAAATGACAGTCTTGCTGCTGACTACTTCAGATTTTCTTTCAAAATCCCCACATATCCTTCTTTCTTCATGGTTACTTCCACTTTGACAAGGTTTCCAGTTCCAGACTCACTGAAGCATCCCCACAGCATAATCCCCCACCACCAGTTTCACTGTGGGGACGGTGTTCTTTGGTTGATACGCCTCTCCCTTCTTTCTCCAAACATCACCAACGTCTCAACAGCCAAAGAGCTCTAGTTTAGTTTCATCTGATCAAAGGATAAGCTTCCATAATTCAATTTCCTTCTCCAGGTTGTCTTTAGCAGACTACTGTCTGGTTTGAAGGTGCCTCTTCAGCAGAAGTGGAGTTCTTTTCTTGATTCCTGTGCAGGGCTCTAGTGATGGTCTTCTTTCAGAAGTGAGGATATTCAGGGCAAGAATGTGGGTGTTAACCTGTAGAAAGGACCAAAGCCCTGCTGTGGTAGCACTGCTAACGTTAGCCTCGTTCTGTAAACCAACTACACCCACTGGGGTGTTATGTTATTTGTTCACAGAATGTATTTACTTGAATTTAGACTCGTCTGCCAAATGTAATTTGTACACTGGATGGGTAAATATAAATTTACAAGAAAAAGTAAGGGAATTGTTGGTAGATCATGTCTTTGTTGTAACAATGCTTCTTGGCAAAAAAAAAAAAATCTTTTACCGTTGGAAAGTCTGTTTATTTCCCTTTAACAAGGGGCCAAATTCTTAATGAACATGCATTTGTGGGATGAGCAGCAGAGCTGAGTATGTGGGTTTCACCTATAAAAAAGTGGACAAATCTTTTCTGCTGATGCCAAACAGCTTTGCTGCTACTGACTCTTGTTTTGAGATCCTGTTATCTCCAGGTGCTGACACCTCCCTCATTGGAAAAAACAAGGCTTGTCATCATTAGAAGCAATCTCACTGCAGAGAGATCTCAAGATGGGATTCTGTAACCAGTGAAAATCTCATATCTCCACAGTCTGGGACTGAACTCTATCCTCCAAGATATCAATGCCTGCCTGTACAGAGCAGAGTTTATCAGAGACTAGCTCCAGAATTTGGGAGTGGAGAGGATGGAATGGCATGCCAGCAGTCCTGACCTTAACTCCATTGAACTCTTGTGGGATAAGCTTGGGTGTGATGTTGGTGCCAGAGTGACCAACAAGTAATAAGTCTTTGCAATTCTATGTTGAGAAAAAAAATGGATGAATCAAGCCAGCCAAATGAAGACTTTACAAATCTAAATTTGTTATACGCTTTCCTCCTTTTCTTCATGATATGTTTGTAGTTTTTCCCCATTTACTTTCAGTACATTTTTCCTTTTTCTACTTTCTCTCTCCCAACTCCATTTTTTTTCTCTGCGGTCTAATTCCCATTCAAAAACATGACCCTTCAGTCAGTCCTCAAAGGACTTTATGATCATGCCAAAAGAAATACTCAAAAACTAACACAGATCCTGAATGCTGTTTCCAACTGTTCTGAAGCTGGATGGGGACTTTAGGGGGGACTACTGAGAAAAAGCATGGGGCCTTGGGAGTGACAATATGAGTCTGATTGTGTGCTCTGCCAGCCTCCTCTTCTCTGAAACTCCACAGAAACTAAACCCCACTCAGCAATCCAAAACTTTCAGCAGAAGAGCAGAGAAAAGGAGCAGAATTTTAGCTCTCTGCTTTTTACAATTCATTACCAAACTTGAAGGACAATCTTTGAAGCCATGCTATCACTCTGAGGAAGATGCTTCCACTGAAGTGTCCAGGAAAGTCAGATGCAGGTCTATTACTGCAGCAGAAATGCTTACATTAAACCCTTCTATGATGTATTTTCCAGTGAAACTTAATATTCCTGTTTTCGCCACCTTTTTGCATATTATTTGCTGCTTTAATCTAAATTTTCCCACTTCTAACCCATCTTAACCCATTTTAAATCTGGTTTTGAGAAAAGTGATTTAAATTTTTAAGCAGGCTTTTTACTATGGCACAAATTAATTTGTAAGATTGGTTGTTTTTCAGGTTAAATATGTTTATCACAGCTTAACTTTACAATGAAACATGATTTTTCTGATCTGCATGGATCCCCAGTTTAGCTGGGCCCCAGAAATCTGTCCCCTTTATCCTCCCTTATGGACGGCCCTGTCTGCACATGACTAATCCTCAATGCTCATGGCTGTGTTCAACCACCATCAGGTACAGTGGGGGTCCCCAGTCTCTGGCACCTTTATTTTTGGGGTTGCAGGCTGAAAAAGTTTAGAACCCCTGCTCCGGAGCAAGGAACTGTCACACAGAAGAGAAACATATAGAAAGACTCTGAAAGAGAGCAGAGAAAGAGCTAAAGGAACCAGTTTGATATTTAATGGCAGAAGCCAACAGACAGTTTTTAATACAGGCTGTACCAAAGCAAAAATCCACAGCTGACTCACGGGAGTCACACTACGGGGAGTTTTTTCTACTGGAAGCATTGTGGAGGGGGGAAGCAGCAGGCCTCTTAGAGCCACTGGGGAAGAAGGCTCAATGACAAATGATACAGAGATTTAAACACAGCAGGATGGCCCAAGGCAAGCTTGGAGCCACAGACAAGTACCCTCAGACGCTAGCACAGTCACTCTGGGAGCACACTCCAGCAGATAAGCTCTGAGGGGTCCGTATATTAGACATGTTGGAGTAAAAGTGCATACACCCGACACACTTCTGGGGCCACTTCTTCTTAAATCTGTGTTTGAAAAACGAATGCACCTTAATGGGCTGAAAAGTATCCTTCATTTCAAACGAAGTGAGTACAATTCTGATCAAAACTAGCAAAATAAAGGATTGGATCCATTGGATCTTTTCTTATGCCACTGTTTTAGATGATGTATTTATTATTACTGTACCTGTTGTTTATGGTGAACTGTGTGAGTTTGAGTGTGTTTGGTATTCTTTGATCTCAAAGGGACTAACCTGGCTAAAAAAAGGTAAAAAAAATAAAAATAAATAACATAAAATTAAATTGGTCTCCAATTAGATAAAGATGCAATAAAGGAAACTTATATTTCAGTCATATCCTGCTGTGAGTCTAATCTCAGTTTACAGCCCACCATACTGCACACATCTTTCAGTACATCCTGAAAATGGATTAAGATTAATGAATTCCATAATTGAAAGCAAGGAGTTGTGCAGAAGCTTCCTTTAACCTCCTGCAGAGGAGCACAGCAGGACATCAGAGAAACGATCCACTAATATGTACTTCTGAACAACACTTCATATTTCTCCTCTCCTTGTGTTTCTCTTCTGCTTTTTATTTTTCCTCCTTTGTCAAAGTCCGGCCCCTGCTGCATAAATTGCCCGGATACAATTAGCACCTTTTTGAAATGCTCAAGAGCTTTATGCCATTTTGCACAAATCTGTGAACTCAGACCTCACAGCTCCACATTTGGACAGCAACACATCTCCGGGTTTCAAGCTGTATTAATTCTCAGAGCGATGTGATAGGTTGGTTTTTCAGTGGTGGATAGAGTACACAGTTACGGTACTCAAGTAAAAGTTCTGTTACTTAACAATAATGATTACTCAAGTAGAAGTAAAAGTACTCATAAAAATAAGTACTTGAGTAAGAGTAAATAAGTGCCTTGTTTAAAAACTACTCAAGTTGTAACTTCATAAGCAACTTCTTTTTGTGAAATTTATGAAAACGTATTTTGACACATTATTCAGAGGTAGTGATGTAAACTGCACATTATCATAACTAAAGTAGCATAACTTCCTAAAAGTAAAATAAATAAAAAACTTAATACATAAAGCAGCAGTCAAGTTATGTTTGTTAATAACAATTATGAGATGAAAAATTCCATATAATGAGAAAAAAACAGACTATTTCTCTCATTATAGTTATCTTATTTCTACATGATGATTTTAATCTTACATACATGAATTTGTACCTTGCAGTTCTTACTTTTTAATTACATTATATCTATTTTATTTGGCTGTTGTTTATGAAATTAATCTTATGAACTGGCCTTATTTCTGAGTTTTCGCCCTTTTCTATTTAATTTTTACTTTTTAGCTCGAATTGATGAATTTTTATCCTGATTATCGCTCAACAACTTTGGCCCACTCGCCCCACATTATAGCAATGTTAGATATAATCACTGATATCAGAGATATGCCACACACATAATAATAGTATCACCTACGACGTATACGTGACATCATTTATCACTGACACAACTGTGTCTTTGCAGTCTGCAAGTTAAAACAGAGATTTGAACTTATACGTTTAGCTAACTAGCAGGGCAGTTGTTACCTTGTTTAGCTTTCTTACTATAACGTGTTTTCTTAGATTTGATGTGCTGTTTTTGAAGCTTGAGATTTCCACCATTTTAGGTAGACACAGTCAGCAGCGCATTGTGTGTTATTCCTTGTCGTTTGAAAGGCAGAGTCTTGATGTTGAACCAGGGATGAACATGCTCCTCTGAAAGAGACGCAGGTATTACATCCTCAGTCATTATCTCCAACTGTTGATGGTTAAGGGGGAGGGGTCACTCCTCCATTTAATCTGTGGTGCTGTGAGAGCTCAGCTGAGTGTAAAAAATACTTAATTTACAGACAAGTAAAAGTAGCGACCAGTGCATGCCTAATGTAATGGAGTAGAAGTATCATGTTTTAATCATGAATGTAACGGAGTAGGAGTAAAAAGTACTCTGCTCAATAACTATCGGAGTGAAAAGGTCAAAGCTCTTTATTCCAATTACAGTAAAGCTGGGACAGAGAGTGCATGACGAAAAGACTGCAATGTTGTTTTTCTAAGCAGATGTGAAAGTTGATTTTTGGAAAGTTCACAGTTATAGAGGGAGGCAGAGAGGAAAAATGAAGTTTATAATTGAAAAAGATTTTTAAAATTTCACTTCATTTCATATAAAGACCAAAAAATCAAAAAGGCTTGTTGATTTATTTTCACATTCAAACATAATGAGAGAGAAATCATGAGGCAAATATATGAGTTTCCCTAAAGGGGTCTGCAGACCACAGATCTCAGAAGCCTCCCTCTCTCAGGCCACTACTGTAGGAGGTCACCTCTGTCAGAATGAAAAGGGCCGACGGACATATCTCCTGTTTATTTATTTTTTTAAATTCAACTTTATCCATGAACAAAGTCTGGCACATACATTCATGAAATAACCCCACTGCAAACATTACAGACTGACCAACGATTCATGAATTAAACAGAAAAAAGGTCCTATCTCTAATGTGGGATTAAATTACATTTAGACCAGTTTTAGCTTCTGAGATAAGCTGTCTTAAAAGGTCAAACAGTTGTTCTGCAGTTGGTAGATTTGTTATTGAACACAAGTTTATGTTCGATGATCTGATGATCCAGAGACTGCATGAAGAGATGATCATGATGAGAGATGAGATGATCAATGCAGGAGGCTTCTCTCATTTATGAACAGGAATATATTTCCCTCATTAAAACATGTTGGGTTGTCTTCTGTTGGCTTGTTGAGGTTATGAGTTCAGCCCTTCTGTGGTCTGACCCGGGCTGATCCTCAGAGAAAGTCATTTGGACTTCAGGCGCTCAGTTCTCTGATTGGACTCAGTCTTCATGAACAGAGCTGCCGTCCTGGGTTGAGCAAAAGAGTGCTAGCAAATGGCATCAAACTCTGTGCTCCTGTAATTGGATGGGATTAGTCTGGGCTGACAGAAACTGTGCTAATCATGGCAGAGCCACAGACACAATTTGCATGATTTAAAACCACAGGAGTTTGTAACAAGAGAGTTTGAAAGAGGAATAACAAAAGGGAAAGGATTTAGTTCTGATGGGTTCAGGTAATCAGAGAGACACGGATGAGAACGTGGAGGCATAGTCAGTGAGAAATGTTTGTGTTTATTCACAGTTTAGTGAAAAAACAGAATAAAATGAAAGAAACTTCATCATATAATCAAATGATAAATACTTTGAAGCAGAAGTTCATTTAGTGTTTCTTTCAAAATAAGGTAGACATGGAAAAAATGGTCCAAAAAAAAAAAAAAAAACACCAAGGTATTTCCTTGGAAAAAAGTCTGAGTTATGGAGCGACACCATTCCAGCTAGTTCAGGCTGACAGCTAGAGCTGTGATGATTTCACACCTGATGTGCATCATCGTCCATTCATCTGAAAAATGCTGTGGCTGTCTGCTGAAGACACAGGATTGGCACTCTCTTGCTCTGTTTTGCAAATATCAGCTCTTTCCTGAATCAGTACTTTGCTCTTGGTTCAACCCAACCACCACCTCAGCTGAGGCTGGAGCCCAGGAGCCAGACACATGTTTGCCTCTAATTTCTATAGAAGTAAAAGAAATTTGCTTATTTGTTTGAGAAATTTCACAAAAGAATTTTTATGTGGTATTTCCCATGGCATTTTCTTGGATATCGTTTGAAATCTAAAGGGTTTGCTTGGATTTTGGGGTATTTGTTTGACAATGTCCATATTTGTCTTTGAAATTTTAGTGGTTCTTTTTTGTAATTTGATTTGAAGATTTGAATTTTCAGGAATTTCACTGAATTTTGGTGGGATATGTTTGTATATCTTATTTGCAGTTTAGGTGGGATTTGCATTGAAATTTTTCAATACTTTCATGGAAATTTGGGGAATTTATTAAAACTTTTGGGGAAATTTGACAGGAAGTATTAGAGGGAATTTCCTTGGATTTTTTGAGATATCAATGGAAATTGGAGGCAATTTGTTTGGGGGTATCTGTTTGGAAAATGTCATTATTGTCCCATGGAATATTGGGGGAATCATTTGTATTAGGGATTTTGGGGTGGAATTTGCTGTCATGGAAATTTGGGGAACTCCTTTGAATTTTGGAGAGAATTTGACTAGAAATTTAAAGTGTAATTCCCCTTGAATTTTCTTGCATGTCATTGAAAATTTAAGGTAATTAGTTTGGGGTATCTTTTTGGAAAATTTCATTATTGTCCCACGGAAATTTGGTTGAATTATCTGTAATTTGATTGTAAATTTTTGGTGGAATTTGCTTTGAATTTTCAGGAAACTTTTCAGGCATATTTGTTTATTTTTAGGCAGTTTGATTGGAAAATTTGGGCAGACTTTTCCTTGAAATATTCTTGAATATCAAAGGACATTGGACATTTTTTTTGTCTGGGGGCAATTGTTTGGAAACTTTGATTAGTTTTTTTTTTTTTTTTTTTTTTTTTTTAAGAAAGTAAGGTGGAAGTAATTTGTCATTTGATTGTAATTTGTGTTGAAAGTTACTTTGAATTTTTTGAAAATTTTCATAAAAGTTTTTTTTCAGAACGATTCACATGACATGTTTGGAAATATTTTTAGGACAGTTTAAGTTTTCTAGAATTTATTTCTGAACGTTTATGGGTTTTCACAGAATCTTTTTTTTAGAATGTCTTTAAAATTTGATGGAATTTTGGGTATTTCTTGGTTTTTGGAAATCTCTGATAAGTCAAAGGAAATTCTCCAAGAACTCCAAAACTTTAAGTGGTAATTTAGTCCATACTTGGCCTTAACAAGTTTACAAATCTCAGAATCTCTGGTCAAAGAAGATGCCTTTCTGGGTGCTGCATAAATCAAAAGGACTAAGTGAGTGTTTACTTTCTCTTTCTTTACAGTTTATGCTTATTTTTTTATCAAATATGTCTGAATAACCCACAAGCCCTTTAATTCTCCTGTTCCTTCTTGTCTCTCTGTCTGTATGTGGCATGCTGACAAAAGCTCACCCTGACAGCCACAGCCTGCCCCTTGTAAAACCCATTTTATTTACATGATCCATCACGCCATAGTTCAATATCCCCGCCCCTCTACTGCACATCAATTCCTTGCTCTCATCTTCACCTCCACCCTTCATGCTGCCAGTCTTTTCCAGCTTTCCTTCCCCTTTTCCTCCTTCCTTACCCCCTCCTGTAGCCCATTTCCCACCCTTTCTATCCTCCTTCTCTTTGTGTTTTTATCCACTGACTGCACTCCAGTCATCCAGGCGGCCTGGAGGAGAGACAGAGAGCTCTCTCCCCTGGGTTGGTGATCCTTGTCAGGGGTACAAACTGCTTATTGCTGCTCGCCTACCCAGCTGGAAAAATCAAGGACTTGTGAGGGCGAGAAGGGTCACCGTGTTTGTGTGTGACAGAAAGTGAACGAGATGTTCTTAGATCTGTTTGTGTGAGGAGAGGAAAGAGGTCTTGAAAGCTTTGCAACCTGCATTTGGGTCTGGAATCACCTGTTGAGAAACTACAGTACCCTGTGAAACACGCACAACACATAGAGAAGAAAAACACAGAAACTCGTGTACTTTGTGCACAGGGGCACAGTCATGTTGAAATAGTAAAGGGCCTTCCTCAAAATGCAAAAGCATAGCATTGCCCAAAATGTCTTGGTATGTTGAAGCATTAAAACTGGCCTTCACTGGAGATAAGGGGCCTAGCCCAAACCCTGGAAAACAGCCCCATACCATTATCCCTCCTCTAACAAACTTCACAGTTGGCCCAGAGGAGTCTGGCAGATAAAGTCCTTCCAGCATCCACCAAACCCAGACTCACCTATCTGACTGCCAAACATGATTTGTCACTCCACAGAACACATTTCCTCTGCTCCACAGTTCATTGTCAATGTGCTTTACACCACCCCATCCAACGTCTTGCTTTGGACTTGTTGATGTCAGGCTTGCAAGCAACTCCTCAACCATGGAAAGCCATCCATAAGGTTTCTGACAAACAATTCTTGTGCTTACATTAATGCCAGTGAAGGTTCAGAACTCTTGAGCTTTGGACACAGCAGAGCTAGGCGTCTTAACAGCTGTTGACCCCGCTCCTTGATTTTTATGCAGTCTCTTGCTTTGTGGCTGAGTTGCTGTGGTTCCTAAACACTTCCACTTTCTATGGAAGAGTTGGCTTGGTGTTGGATTTCTACATGTGTGACAACAGGTCTGATTGAAACACCTGCAATCAAAAATTAATTAAAAAGTGTGGCCAAATACTTATGTAAAAAAGTGTTTGCTTGTTTTACTATTTATAGGCATGCACAGCATTTACTTTCTTGCTCATAGTTGTCCTCACATTCTGGGTGTTTCATTTTACATTGGCTGCTTTGTGCTGTTTGAGCCCACAGACTTCAATACAGAGGGATAATAATGCTATCCATCCTATATTTCAGCCAAACTGTCTTTACTACAGTCACAGAGGTTCATTATGAAGTTTTATGTCTCATTTGGAAATGCAGTAATAGAGTCATCAACAAACAGCTAACAACGCTATTTGCTGAGTGATGACTTTGGTGCACAGATAATGGACTCCCTTGTTGTCTCCTTATGTTGACTGATGGTAAAATGTGGCTGAAAAGACCAAAAGGCAGGAAATAATCATCCCATGCCTTTAATGTGTCAACAAGGTCATGCGGAGCGGGAACACCTTTGGTATCAAGCCGTAATTAGGGAGTCAAAACCATGCTGCAGCAATAAAGGCACCAATCATGTGTTGCTTTCTGTGTTCCTTTCTACACTTCAACCTTAACTTTATTGTTCCCTGTGGGAAATTTGCTTGCAGTCAGGTAAAAACATAAAACATGAGAAACACAATCACACAAGTTCAGACAGAAAATGAAATTGATAAGTACACAAATACCAAGAAGATGTTCAAGAAGATCATTTGCTGAACGCTGGGCAGACTGGAGCAGAGACTGACATGCTGGTGATGCACTGCTGATAGTGGCCAGCAGGCACACCATAAAACACATTCAAGCAGTGAGGGAGAGGAAAAACTACACTGAAATACATATTAAGAGTTCACAGGCAGCTGATGCTGTTTTTGTCACACATAAACGATCCACAAACAGGATACGGATAAGCAGCTATATGCTCGGCACTCTTATGATGTCTGTGAGCTGTAAGCATCAAGAACTCAGGTAGACAGACATGCTGCAGGGATTAGACGCATGACTCTGTCAACACAACATACAACTACATTATCCTGGGCAATGATGCATTAGTGTGCTGACAGCAACCAGGAACCATATATTATAGGATGGAAGTGATACAAGGTCCTCTCTGGTGCTTTTTTGCTCTGTATTATAAATGACCTCTTTAATAACAAAAAAAAACAAAACAAAAAAAAAAAACCATAAATAAAATTGATGGGGCTTTAAAGCTTGATTTGGGTTGTTATTAAAAATAATAATCATTATTAGAATTATTAAAATGAATAAATACAATTATTCATCAAAATTTATAATTAACAGGGCGCCATCCTGAAAGTGGTGAATACATCCAAAAATTAAGAACAACCATCACAGAATTAAGATTTTAATAATAATACTATTAACTAACTAACTATTGTTCCTTCCACGGTTCCAGCAAGTTAAAAGTCAAGATTCAGCTTTAGGAGGAGAGCAGGGCTTGTATCATCCTCCTTAGGCGGGAGAAGAGTTGTGTCTCCTGTGGACACCGGCAGGCTTTCTGTAGCACTCCTGTCAGGATGATGTCATAGGAGTAAAAGAGAATCTTGTACTAAACCTGGGAAAACAAAGCAACAGTGGAAGACAACTGGTCTGCTGCTTGGATGACAGTGGAATGGCCCTGAAATGGAACCCCCCTGTAGAGTCTCCTCCTGTCAGAGAAGAGGATGTGTCCTGCTGCAAGGGCTACTGGAAGGATGAGTCTTTCACTTTGATTTCATATAATAATATGTGGTTTCCCTTAGGATCTGGTCTCAGCACAACCGAAATGAGAGCTGTGTCCGCATCCCAGGTACAAATTCGAACACATTCCAGGTCCGTGTCCGTCTCGCCCAGGGCTACCCCTTATCACTGATTGTGTTCATGATTTTCATGGACAGGATCTCAAGGTTCAGCCAGGGGTATGAAGGTGTCTGGTTTGATGGCCTCAGAATTTCCTCTCTGCTTTTTTGCAGATGATGTGGTTCTGTTGGCCTCTTCAGCTCCAACACATCCTCAGGTGTTTTGTCGCTGAATGCAAAGTGGTCGGAATGAGGGTCAGCACCTCCAAGTCTGAGACTCTGGTTCTCTGTGGGAAAATGGTAAATTGCTTTCTCTGGATGGGGAGTGAGTCTTTACCCCAAGTGAAGGAGTTCAAGGCTGAATCCCAATTCTCCCCTTAACCCTCAATCTTAACCCTCAGTCTCAAAATGCGCGTTCCCGCGAAGTGCGAGGGCTGTCCCAATTCTCCCAAAAGTTGAGTTGAGGGGCGAGTTTGAGGGTTTCATCTCCCTCAATTCTAAGATGTTCCTGGAGCTCCCTTGGTATTGAGGGTTATCAATCAGAGAAAGATGGCGGCAAATGTGGGGAAGAAATTGAGCTATGAATGTAAATTTCTTTTTTAATAGAGATCTAAAAATTATGAAAACAACTTCAATATCTTAGTTTAATGTTATTTTCTGGATTATTTGCCTTTTTGTGGTGTAACATTTACTTTAATTTTTACGATTGTAAGCCGGTAACCATGCCATCGTGGACAAGCCTACGAGTTACAACTGGTGTTTTGTGTTGGCTAATGGCCATGTTATATGGTGACTTTCAGCTGAATATGTCCATGGTTTTGGTGTTTATACATGTTATTTGGTTGAATTTTAACACGTTCTTGTTCTTGTTCTTCTTCCTCTGAAACAAGAGACTACACCGTTTTGGCACATTACTGCCCTCTACAGTATGAAATTGTAACTGCTATTAAGGGGTGTCCCATTTCTAAGTCAAGAGATGGCCCTTACACTTGGTTTTGAGGGGCAAGTTAAGACTGAGGGTTGAGCTTGGGGGTAAGATTGAGAGTTAAGGGGAGAATTGGGATTCAGCCCAAGTATCTTGGGTTCATAACCTGACATCCCAGATGGATGTGTTTGACACATCCATCTGGGAAAGCTTCAATAGGAAACGTTTGGGAAAGGCAGAGGCTTTGAAAAAACTCAGAGTGTGATTGGATGTACGCTCTGTCTGTCACATCTCTACGGGCCAATCAGAGCAACAAAACACATGATGTAGCAGCTATCGAGCTGGGTGTGTGCAGCTACCGAGGATTAACGCAAAACATGGTGACTATAGACATGTAAGTACTCAACTTTCATTGTTTTTGAAAAGAAAACAACTCACTGTTGTTCTTTGTTCTTCTTTTAATGAAGAAATGTCATCAAGGTCTGATAAAACTGGTGCTTTAGCAGCATCCACACTAAGCTCTTCTGCCATAATTGCATAGGCCTCTTGCTGCTGCTTGTTTACATCACGGCTCTGCCGCGCCTGAAAGCACGGCCCCTCGTCGCTGATTGGTCCTGTCATCTTCTAACCAGGCCCAAACAGTTCAGATGGGAGGTTTGCAAGATGGTTTTGCCAGTGAAAAACAAGGAAACGGGCGTATCCATCTGCTTTGCAGGGTTATTGGGGGCATGTGTGAGGGTAGAATGGGCCGTGAGATTGATAGACAGATTGGTGAAGCATATTGCAGACGTTGTACTGGATCATTGTGGTGAAGAGGGAGTTGAGCCAGGAAAACAAAGCTCTACCAGTCGATCATCATTCCAACCCTTTCACCTTTCACCCGGGAGGGTGACTGGGCTCAGCCTTAGAGATGGGGTGAGGAGCTCGGACACCTGGAGGGACCACGAAGTACGGGTACTGCTCCTTAGTCTCGAAAGGAGTGGGATGACGTAAATTAGATATCTGGTTGGGATGACTCCTCCCAGAACTTGCTGGACAGAACATCTCTGAGTCTCCAAGGAAGAGCTGAAACATGTTGAGAGGGATGACTGGGTGGGCTTTTTAGCCTGTGGCCACTGTGACCCTGCCTCAGATAAGCAGAAGAAAATGGATAGATGGATGGATGAATGGAGGGCTGGATGGATGCTTCCCTTTAGCAAAGCTTTTCCCTCCAATACAGAAAGGCTGTTGAAAGTTCCAGCCTAGTTCGTTTGTTAAATCACTGTGCTATAAAAAAATATTCCTTCTCACATGAGCCTCAAACGCCTTGTACCAACTAAATGAACAACTTCTACTCCTCTGTGCCTGCCCAAAAAGTGGAAGCTGCCTGCAACCTTGAAGGGAGACGGACTCTCATCAGTGCATTTCAAGCAGAAAAAGATAATTTAGCATTAATTAGCATCTTGTCCATGGGGAATCAAAGGAACGGAAAGAGAGAGGCAGGCACCGAGTCAATGGAGTGAGAGACAAAGACAGTTTCTGCCTGAGGACCTCAGTTGTCTAGCCATATATTAGCTCTTGTTCTCTTTGGGCCCCCCGACTTGTTTCTTGCCTCCAGTTCACAAGTTAATGACCCTGTAAGCAGAACATTAAGCGGGTAATGAAAGACATGGCATATTTGAGTGGGGTGTGAACACAATAGGATAATAAAAAAGGAAATGCATGAAATATAAAGAGATATCCAGTATTGAGATGGCATAATCACTGAGTCAGGTCCTGAGTCAGCATTTTTTCATCATGATGACATGAAAAACAAACATTGGACATTTTCACACCTTTATAGGCAAAGCAGTTATCTGTTGTCTGTTTTTTTTCATATGGATGAAATAGAATAAAGTGAAAGAGTTAGTAAAGGTTAACCATAAACCTAAAAAACAAATAAAAAGAAATTATGAACATGCTGAAGCCAGACCTGAAAATAAAGTCATTACCGTCCAGTCCAAGGTGTATTTTTTTTGTACAAGAGTGTGTGTTCATGCGCCTGTGTAGTTCGACACAGCCATTGGCTTGCTATGACTTTTGTGGCAATGACTGAGACCAGAAACACCTGAGGATTGGACTGTAACACTGCCATGCATACACACAGCCTCATTATCCTGAAATACACTCATATTTCTTCTCTGACCACCCCAGCTTCTCTCCTCTCTACCTGCTTCAAACGCTTCCCTCCTTTGGCTCTTTTCACAAAGACCTCTGACTGAACCGTTGTCATGGATTTAATGGATGGGGTGTGATCTTGAAATAAAAGATCAAATTAACTCTATCAATGACTGAACAGAGACTAAACTGTGATGATTGACTTTATGGTGTTACCCCGGATCAGCTAGTCAAAGATCCCTCTGCAGACTAAGGCCAGCCACACACTAGACGATTTTTTAATCTGAAACTATTTTTTTGTGAGAGACCACAGACTTCAGAACAATTTCCAAAGATGTTTCATCCTTAATCCTCTGAACACACACACTAGATGACTCAGCCAGACTGTCAGATCACTGGAGACCACACACCTGCCAACCTGCCTACGACCTTGCGTGATCACGTGACTTCAGAAAAAAAAAAAAAAACACGGATGTCTGTCGATATCGTCTTGCTGTCTCTCCACAACAGGCTGTCCTGGCATGCGTTACAGGCGAAGCAAAAATCATAAAACAAGGGAAAGACTCGGGATGAAATCATGGCTGAAATTAAGTTAAAGTTGTGTTCATGGTTGTGAGCGGTGAAAGTACATATGATCTGGCTGTGACGCTACCCGGTCTGCTTGCTCTCATTGGTTGTTGTGGGTACTCCATCAGCGGCACTACAACCTAGAGTCGTAAATATCAAACGTGTTTGATTCCCGGTCTTGGTGCACATTTGGTGCATGTCCTCCCCCTCTCTCTTGTCCCATTGCGGTCTCTCTGCAGCTGTCTTATCAAATAAAGAGAAAAAGCCCCAAATTGTTTTCTTTGAAATGTACGTCTGCACAACAGCTGTGTGCAACTATGAGAGTCCCCAGTTTCTGGCATCATTATTTTCGGGGTCACAGGCTGAAAAGCTACAAAACCTCTGGTGTAGAGGGCTGCATTGGGAGCGAGATCCTACAGGTCCAGTGGGACCAATTTTGCAGGAGCGAGCAGTTTTGACATTGCATCATTGGACAACAAGTTTGCTTCAAGTCCCAGAACATCAATTTTTCCCATGATGGAACTTAAAAAATGATGTGGAAAAGAGGATTTAAAATATTCTTTCACAACAAAAACAGAAATGCCAGCCTGTAAGTGAAAAAGCAGGAGACAGAGCCAGAAAATGACTGGACTTTGGTGAAACACGCCCACAGGGAAACATATTTGGATGAGATGATACACCTGCTCCATGAGCCCTGATCACTGTGCAATAATAAACATGTCAGAATCTGAGTTTGTCTCTGCACAACCAAATAGTGCGAAGCTGTTTTAAAGTGCTACAATAAAGTGAGGGCATTCAAACTTTGTAAATAAGTCAGAAGGCACAGCTTCAATGCTCCCATTGTTGTGCGCACCACACAATAACAGGGGCACCAGTGTGTGGAGACATTGAGCCGTAAGGCTTTCCTTTTCATGCAAACTGGCCTTATTGCATTAGCCATCTAATGACGAGGATGGTAATAGCATAGAATTGATAAAGATTTGTCTACTGTCTGTGAGAGCTAAGAGAAGAGCTCACACTGCAATTTTTATGATGCACAAACTTTCCAGAGATCAGGAAACAATTCTGCCTCTATTTTAATATTAAATAAATAATGTGTAAATAAGGTCAGTATTACTTTGAAATGACCATTACTGAGTTGTAACCGAGAGTTAAATCAGTGTGTGGCTCCCAGCTGCCCTTTTATTCATGTGTGGCACCTCTGGCCTCTAACACCAAGCTTTGACAGACTGAGTAAATGAGTAAAACAAGTGAGCCTTCTTCCTTACGCCCGTTTCAGACTGGTAGCGTGTTTTGCTGCTTGCTTGTGCCACGCGTTTCAGCTCTGGTTCCTGCCGTTGCGGCTTTCACAATGGGCGCAAGTTTTCTGCGTGTCACCCTGCTCTCAAAGCCCTGTCCTTCTTCATAAGTTTTACCTCAATAAACCCCCCTAAAAGCGACTTGATTCAGTGTACAGTGGAAGTCTGTCAGGAACTATTCAAAATAAAAGTATTCTGTACAAGTGAACAGAGTTTCTCTATAGAAATGCTAAACCGGGCTTTTATGTTGAAAAGCACAAACCAGAAAAGCATTCATACGGTGTCTATCTTTCCTGTGACATATTCAATCAGTGTGGAGACATAAAGCTTCACTAATAGTTGCTCTTTAGAGAACAACTTTATCAAACAGGTGCATTTAAGCTTGTGGCCTTCCTCAGGGTTATCAAGAAACACATTGTAAACGTATTCTATGTGCATATTTGCCACAACGATGTAAATATGGCTCTCCATTTATCATTTTCCTGTTGAATATGGTCCACACACACGGTGTACATAAAAGATAGGCGAGACTTTGAATCTGTCAACTCTCTGCGCCTGAGCCGGGCGTATCAGCCGTGCAAGACGCAGTGCACATGCAGTCAGTCTGAAAGCCCTGACTTGTTAACATGCAATCAAACTGAAAATCCACGTGTGTCGCGGTCGAGATGCACACGTCATGCTCCCAGTCTGAAACGGGCTTTAGTCTTCTCTGCTGCATAAAAACTCTTCTAAAACCCACTGAACTCTACTAAACCCAGCCAAAACACAAATCAAACAAACCTAATCCAGAGCAAACTTAACCAACTCAACCATCACACAGGCCAGGATATCTAATTCAAACCACACTGACAGAAAAATAACACAGTTTGCTTTATTCAAGCACATAAAAGCCAGAAGGACAAAGAAAAATGGAATCTAATGGTAATAAGTTATCCATGGTACTCTACTCAGAATGAGCCCAGCAGCTCATTTTCATGGTCAAATTGCAGAATCTGGCAATGTGGGTCCAGACAAGAGCATTTTAAGTGGTACTGTCCACAGATAAACTGTTCCTGCTAGATCAAGAGGCAGAATAAAATCATTGGCAGGAATCTACCTGTAATTATTCTCCCAAAACATATATCTGCAAGTAAATCTAATATTTTGGGTTATTCATGCCCATACCATTTCTCTCTCCTCTTTAGAGCAGGAGATGGGAAGAGAGCGTTGTTAAAATGAATTTCCATCAAATCCTGACTGTGTGGCAGAAAGAACATCCTGCCTGTCTCAGTGTTGGTTTAAAAGTCAGTGTTGAATAAAGATGCCACCGTCAGCTCTTACCTGGAGTGTTGAGTAATCTGGACATGCGACAGCTGTAGGCGATTTGCTGCTCGCAGCTTTCTGCACTGTCAGTGATGGCTGTCATCTGAAAACAAGCACACAGGGATGTATGTTTGCTATAGCACTCATTGAGTTAGTTAGGAGGAAAACTAATAATTACACAGTAAATTAAAGCTAATAGCACTCTGTGATTTTTTTATTTGACTTCCTGTCATTCAGAGGGTTGATAATTTAGGATGGAACATGAAGAAGCCATTTATGTCATGTTATACGAGATTCTTGCTCACAATAGTGGCAAATATTCATATGCTGTCAGACTCTGCCCCTGACTCCGCCCGTCTCAGGAAATGGGTGTCGCTTAATGGATGTGACTCTCCTTAGACTCCTCTCAGCTTGCAGCTGAAAGGAGGATCAGGAGAGGTGGGCCAACTGAACCTGGGGGCAGGGCTAACTCCCCTCATGACATCATGAGGAGGGAAATCTAAGAACGGTGTGTTTCAGCACATACAATATTTTCTAAAGATGTGTTGGGGGGGGGGGTTGCCTGGAAAAAAGAAACTGTGCCAAAAAAACTATAATGAACTGAAGATTTCTAAAGGTTCTTACTTATATATCTTGGAAAAACACAGCTTGTTTTCCAGTGATAGTCTACTCATTACTCAAGTAACCTACATTACACATTATTGTGGGAAATGGAGTTCTCCTAGGGTTTTTTTGTAATGATGTACCGCCCTCTGAAACCATTGGTATAAGTGTTGAACATTATGGCAGCTGGTGTGTCAGTGATGGTGTGTTACCTGATCCATGGACGCGCTGTAGTTCACACGCAGGACGGTCCGTCTCTCTCTACTGGAGCCAGTCACTGTGGTCTGAGGGGGCAGGTTGTTCATCACTGTTGTCCACACTTTGTCCTCTAGACAAACAAACATATCAATATATGATAATATGAGCCTAAGTTTACATGCAATGCCATAAAGTAGACTCTACTCAATGCTCATTAATTGACATACAAAAACATACAAAAAAAACATACACGCCATATGTTAGCAGTTATTAGGAATGGGCAGTAATATGGTAATACTGTATCCCAGGGTATCCCAGTACTGCTTTAATTACCATCATGAAGACGGTGCTGCGTAATGAGTGCATGTGTATAATAGATGTCTGGAGAATGTGTGCCTCTTTTTAGCAGCAGCACTGTTTGTGTAAGGATAACAGTTATGACAGAACTGAAAATAGTAACTCTTGAAAATCTGTGAAAAGGTGGGTTTCCTCTGGCAAGAACAAAGCATAGGGTCAACCTCATAGCAGGGCAATGGATGCTGATAAAGAAAATGCACTTTGCATCCTACAGGGACTTAAAAGTCACAGCTAGGACCACAAACTCAGTGGATAACTTCACTCATGGTGCACATGTGTCTTAAAAAAAAAAACAAAACAAAACAAAAAAAAAAAAAAAACAAAACGAAAGAAACATGAGCAAAAGGATCCCAGCAGTCATCACTATACAACAGGCAACATCCAAATATAGCAAAGCTCATATAAAACACATCTAAACCCTCATGGTAGGTGGAGTCTAGATGAACTGACTCTTTACAGAGATACTGAAACTGGTTGATCAACACTTCAAATTACTCTAACACTGAAGAACATTTCACTCAGAATTTGGAGTGAAAATTTTGGAGTGTAAACAGCATTATGGATACCACCCATCCTAGTTGCCATGTCACTGAAGCTCTTTCTGTGTTATCTTTAGGGTCTGCAGGATCTAGTAAACACTTCTGTCCTGCTATAGCATGAACCAGTCACTCAGACATCAACCTTTTCATTCAACCTGTCACTCAGGGAATCAGTGTGCAAATTTCAGCTCTCTGAATAATGTGTGTGTATCATAGAGAGAGAAATTCTTCACATTTTTGTGTGACAGAGTGCTATTCAGCGTGACTAAGGGGCCAGCCGGTGGAGTGCAGTGACATTTCATTAAAAGTCTCGCCACACTATCGAGTTATTCCACGCTCCACATGTGCGTGTCTGTAGAGAGGAGTGTCACTCAGATGGTTGGAGCACTCTCAGGTTTGCATTACAGGTCCGTTTCAGTACGGTTTGTGTGTGAAACTAGGTGTGTGTGTGAGGCAGGTGAGTTAAATGCCTGTTGCCATGGAAACCCCTGGTATGTCAGGTTAAGATTGTGTTGTCTGAGGTCAAGAAGGAGGAGGGTTGGACTTTTCTTCTCTCACAGGTCACTGAGGTTAGATGGAGAGGAACACACACAAACACACAACATAAAGGCATAGAAGAGCTATTTCCTCTCCGACCACACACACCTGTCATGTTGCAGCTGACTTTAAAGGGGCCGAGGGGTCCGCTGCCATCAGGGTCGATCCAGAAGGTGTCAGATGACCTCCCCATGTGCTTGTAGGCTTCACAGGATGGTTCATAGATAGCTGAGGAAAGGGAAAGAGAAAAATAAAAGCCATGCAAAAATGAGCAGTAGAAGGACAAAATAAGAACTATTTTCTCTTAGAAAGCTTATTGACAGACAATTATTAATGCTGCAAGTTTCAGGGACCACATCAAAAGTCGGAGTTAATAATCGCCCATGAAACCGACTCATTTAAATACTTTAGGCCAGACTGTGAGAGGGCTGATGGTTTTTTCCACCCCTGATCAGGGTCAGTTCCCAGCAAATCACAGCATACAGACAAAGAGTCTCATCTTCTTGAACAAACTGTACGGTCAGTAGTACTTTAGACAAGTGGTTCTCACCTGGTGGGTCAGGACCCAAAATGGATTGCAAAGGTGTTTGCAGTGGGTCGGGAATGTGTTCCAGGAAAAAAATGGTGGTAACAAGTCTATAATGTACAAAAACCCAAAGAAGACACACATCCATGCATTTATTGCAGGTTTTCCTATGAGGACCAGCATTTTTCAGCCTTTTTCTCAAGCGTTCAACTTATTTATCTCTTTTTAGAATAGCTGGATTTCCCAAGACAATCGAAAAATTCCAGAGAAATTGTCAAATTTTCATGCGTTCCTAGGAAAAATGGAGTGAAATCAAATGTATGCATGCATGTTCTGCAGCAATGATGGTCTTTTCAAACAATTCTTCTATCCTGTCTCTTTGTTAAATCTGTTTTTGCTCTATCTAGTCCAAACAGTAACCTTTTATCTAAATAAATAGGGGAGACTGGGGACAGTTGCAACAAGGGACGGTTGCAACAAGCCTTATTTCTCCAATCAGAAACATGCTAGAGTGATGACACTCACACCGCACATGCTCAGTTGGACCCTCTTCCCACCAAGAAGAGAGAGGCCATATTGAACATCTGGTCCTGCTTGCATCAAGACAAAGTTGTTTTGGGGGTGTGAAAGTAGCTTTTTTTATGAGTTGTATTTTTTTTCTTACTGTCCTGATCTTTTGTATGAATTAATCCAAACTTACCTAGTTTTAGTCATTGTTTTGTTGAGTATTCAGTGATATGGTTAGCATGTGTCAATGTCAGTCTGGCTAGCTAGCTCATGATGTTTTGTCATGGCTGATACCATGGGGACGGTTGCAACTGTCCCCATGCTACTTAGGCTAGTCATATCAAAACAGACCACACAACAGTATTTTTGAAAATTTTTAGTTCAAAATAGGCACAAATAATATATTTCAGCAGAATTGTTCTGGAATCTGCAGAATTGTTGGGGAGAGTCAAGTGTTGCTCTCTTATTTTGTAATTATCTATGTGCCTTTAACAAAACTTAAAATCAAAGTTCATATTCACTGGAGTTTTCAAAAATCAGCTTCGACAACAGCTTTGGTAAGATCTGCATATTGACTCAAGGTAGGCCTATGTTCTACACAAAACAAAACTTATTGAATATATTACACTTTAATATTGTAGGAATACTGTGCTTATTGAGACAAAAAGCAGAACTTAATTAGTGAAATTTAATGTTTTTTTTAATATGTTGCAACTGTCCCTGATCCGTGTTGCAACTTTCCCCAGGTCTGGGGTCAGTTGCAACATCTGAATTCCTCTATTCAAATAGATATTGTGATTGATATGCCATATGTAGCCATCTTTAAATGATATGGGGAATTACCAGACACATGTAAGTTTAATATGTAAAGATTTGGTGTGCCTAGTCCAAATAGTCTCTGAGTAACTGAGAGTAAAAAGTGTTGCGATTATCCAGAGTTTCCCCTACATTTGAGCAGTTGAACATTTTGAAGAATATGTGTCATGATTCTGATGAGGAGGTGTTGGTGGGTACTGATGCCGATCAGTAGAGAAACACCAAGACAGTTGGCCACTCTCACAGACCATTCATCTGAGAAGCTGTTTATCCCAGAATGGAAATACATGCAAAACCTTCAGAGATTGGATTAACTTCTGCTAAGGGATAGAGTAAGGGTTAAGGTTAGGATACCAAACATTTAACATTAAAACCGTTTCATTTATGTTTAATAAAGCCAATTATCACTCTGCTTACAGAAAAAAAAACATTGTCCTCATAATAACATTCTAAGGCAGCAAGTGTCGCTTAGATTTTTTGCCATCAGCAATGTTGATTTTGACAGCAATATGTCATTTTAGTCTGTCTCAGTCTTTAGATTGAATGCCTTTTAGTTTGAGTAACATTTTAGGTGTTTATACCCTTCATAGTCTTAGTCTATAAAAAGTCCTCACATTTTAATCTTTACTTTTAGTCCAAGCATTTACTCCTTTGCCTGAATCTGGTTCTAAATCATGATAGTGTGTACACTCTGCCAAACCTGAGATCCCTGCTTTCTACAGCTGAAAGGCAGAAGAGATACAGATGCATTGTATTTTGACACAGTGTAGAAATATCTGCTATGTCCCAATTCAGGGGCTGCATCTTTAGAAGGGTGCATGTGAAGACATGTACATCACAGTTACACATCAAAGGCCGAATGTCTGACAAAAACTAAATAACATTTTAGTCAAGTTTTAATCCTCAAAGATCTATTTTGTCTTGTTTTAGTCTAGTCCTTCTCATGGAAAAAAGACCGTCAGTCATTTTTAGTCATGGTTTTAGTTAGCAAAACTAACACTAGCTGTTAGCTGTGCAAGCTACGTAGATAAAGGCACCATGTATCTAATGTAGCTATATAGTTAAGGTGGCTAAAGCCGTTTTTACAAAGCAGCAACAAAAGCTACATCATTTAAGCAGCTACGTTAACTTTGCTACATTTGCATAGGCTAACATTGCTAACTTTCCCATAGATAACTGAGTTATTAAGCTAACATAGCTCAAGCTAAGCTCACCAAGCAGCTATGTAAGGGATGTAGATACGTCATCTACATACCTACATTAGCTTTAGCTACATTTGCTAAAGCTTACATAGCTGAATTAGCTTCGTAGGCTTATGCAGTACCATAAATTACACAAATAGCATAGCTATTTTAGCTTATGCTAATACAAACCTACTGTTTGTGAAACAACTACTTAAATGGGTCTACACATAATTTAATCCCCAGTTAGACCTCTGATCATTCTCTCTAGCTTATTTATGAAATGTTTCTCAATCTGGAAAATTTGCAATGTGGGTATTTGATAAATGTCACAGCCAGATTTTGTTTTTTGTTTAAGGTCGATTTAAAAAAAAATCTAAAACTGGAAATACGTTCTACCGGCAAATTATGCACTTCCTTTCTGAGATGAATGGCTTTGGAGAGTGACCATCAGAGATGTACGGTCAGCAGCAAGATCCTCATAGACAGCTAAAAACAAGCAAGATCTTCTCTTAACTTTCAGTGTTACTCCACCAGAGGGTCGTTTTCCTGCCAGAATTCTACATCCTTCGGTGCATTGTTTGATGTCACAGACCAAAGATGAATAAAATTACATCACTTCATGATGGATCTAAAAAAGCAAATCAGTTACCAAAGTTGTCTTTTTTTACTGCTTTCCAGAATGGCAATTTCATGTTGTTTCTATTTTCCTTTCAGAACCTGTCAAGAAGTGCAGTCTTGTCCCTATACTTTTCGGCAATCTATTTAATGATGTCTTGATGTTGAGCTTGTGTTGATGCTGTGGCAGACAGAGACAGGAGTGGGAGAGGAATTAGTCTTTCAGGAGAGGGAGTGAAAGTTTCTTCTCAGAGGCTTGACACAGAGTTAAGAATAAAGCAATTCACCAGTTCCCTCTCCTTCAGTCTTCAGTTTGAAGTCTTCTCTGACCTCTTGATTATTGGTCTTTTCCTCTGTGACACCCCTCTGCTCATCCTGGAGTTTACCGATTCATTGGCTGTCTAACAGGACGTGCTTGTTTCAGTGAAACAGCAGCTGTGAGGAGTTGACCCCGCTGAACTATCTCACACTGATCTTCAGAGAAATAAACAGAGCATCATGTTAAGGCACTACTTTTGATTCAGAGCCACTGGTCAGGGGCTGTAACAGAATGGAAGCAATAAAACTGTGTTTTTATAAGATGTCTTCATAGCAAAAAATAACAGGATGATTCTAGGACAAGGTCAACAGAGAAAATAAAAAAAGTAATTTTCAACCAATTTCTCTGAAGCCAAAAACTTTTCAGATAGAATAACTAAGCACCCTAAACTGTGATAAAAGTTATTTCTTTAGCAGATAAATTACTGAGATGTATACTGAGTACAACCATTCAGCTAGAAAAGAACAGATTGATTTTGGGCCATATGTAAACAGCCCTAGTGCACAGAGATGCCATTGACTCTTTAACACAGACAGGAATGTGTTTAACTCATCTTTTAAGAAAAGCTACCTAGGGTCATGGACAGATTATCATGACCATAGGCCCTTGGCACAAACTCACCATGGAAATGTGTTTCATCCACTATTTATACCCTCTATCACTTTCATGATAATATTTCCAATCATAAGCTAAAAAGAGGACCCTAATTTAAATATGCTTGTCATTGAGGTTCTTTTGGTTGCCAGCTGTAAACTCTCACTGACTCACATGTGTGACAGGTGGCGCCCGTGTATCCTGTCCCATCACAGGTACAGCTGAAACTGTCCCACGTCTGTTTACAGTGGCCGCCATGTTCACAATGATTAGGCATACATCTGTAGAGAGAGAAATAGGGAGATAATTTATAAATGCATGGAAATGACAACATTTTAGCTGAAGGTGGGTGATTACTCACACTGAATGTACAGTTTTACTGTACTTTTGTTCATCCAGAGACCTCTTAAACCTAAAAAATGTATTTAAAACCGAATGACTGTATCAATCTTAAACAAAACTGGTAAATCTAAGTGTGGGACAGAATAAAAGAACCAAAATGTTGCCTTTTTAAATGGTGCTACATTTTTAAGGAGCATGCTCATGTGTGATGAGCAGCAGAGCTAAGTATGTGGGTCGCACCCATGAAAAATCTACAGAATCTTCTCTGCCAACGCCAAACAGCTAATTCTGCTGTTGCTGTTGACTCTTGGTTTGAGCCTCTGGTACCCCCAGGTGCTGACTGTTAGGACCTGATGTTGCATAGATTTCAAAAGCAGGATATTTGACTGTTTCAAGGCCAGAAAATGCAAAACTTTAATCTTGATATTCAGAGTGCAGGTTTTATAACTGACCTGGAGTTAGAAGTGCAGAGAAAGTAAAACAGAAAATCTGTGTACAAAAACAAAGCCGTTGTGGAATCAGTGTTTTCCTTGTAGAAAAATGAATAGCAACTCAAATCCTGAACACGTCAAACACACACACTAAGAAACTCACAGACATGTACTCATGCAAAAGTAATTTGATTAAAGTATTAGTGTGTCCTTATTCGAATGAATCAAAGTGATGTTGAGAGGAAATCAAGCTGGATGAAAAACAAACAGTGGAGCTACAGGGGTTTTTCGAAATGCTCCTCTGTAGACATGAAGGGAGATGGGCAGTTTAGATGCTCAGAGATGTTTCATCTCTGAAGAGAGATAGCAATCTCTCTGTTTTTATACCAAAAGTTAATAATGAGCTGATTTGGCCTTTTCATAAAATACAGGACTAGTTTACTGAGAGGGAAAGTCTTCAATAGTAAAAAAAAAATAGTTATGCATTTCCATCCGTGCAATTATGTTTGTTTTCCAGTTTTGCCTTTTTTTTTTGCATGGAGCTAGGCAGTAATGTACATGTACAGTAATGTAACCTATAATGAAGGACAGGCACAGCTACAGGAATATTACATTTAGAGATTTAGAGAGGATCATCCAATTCTCTCCAATGCATTTTTCTGACTTTGTTGATTTGTTAAGACAGGAAACCTTCAGAAACACCATTACACAACAACCTAGCTGAAATCTCAACAAAGGCAGTCCTTTACTGGTACAGAAAAAGTTGAAGGATGAAGCTGAATGCTTTTTATGATATCAAAGAAAATGAAATTTACCACTGTGTCTGAATTAAATAGCACTGCAAGAGGCTGAAATTCCTCCAGAACACGTTTGGAGCTTCGGGAGGCTGTAGATAAAATTCAATACAACAAAAAGCAACGATCCACAAGCACTATCCATCCACTTTCTATACCGCTTATCCTGTTCCAGGGTGGCTGGAGCCTATCCCAGATGTCATTGGGCGAGAGGTGGGGTACACCC
This sequence comes from Cheilinus undulatus, assembly GCF_018320785.1. Lineage (NCBI taxonomy): Eukaryota > Metazoa > Chordata > Actinopteri > Labriformes > Labridae > Cheilinus > Cheilinus undulatus. The sequence goes on along the minus strand of NC_054883.1, from coordinate 14,479,752 downwards.
TGGGCTAGTCGCCAGTCAATCACAGGGCTGACATATAGAGACAGACCAGGCACGCTCACACTCACACCTACGGCCAATTTTGGAGTTACCAATTAATCTAACGAGCATGTTTTTGGTTGTGGGAGGAAGCCGGAGTACCCGGAGAGAACTCACGCATGCACGGGGAGAACATGCAAACTCCGCACAGAAAGGCCTTTACTGGGAAGCAAACGAGGGATCTTCTTGCTGTGAGGCAACAGCGATAACCCCTGCACCGCTGTGCATCCCCACAAGCACTACCATTCTGCATTGTGAATGGTGATGTGGTGGGCTGCTGCAAAAATCAAACCAAGCCAGGAAAGAGTTGAACAACTGCATGCTTACAGCAACTTTATTCCAACAAATCTCACTTCACAGAGACTTTAATGCTTCCAGAGTTCTAACTGTATACGCTGAAACATTAAAGTTGTCCAATTTTAAAAAGTAACCTTTAAACATGTCTACTTGGTTATTCTTAAGATGCCAAACTAAAATGAACAAGCATGCCAGACCTCTCCTGAATTTAGGACACAATGGATCTACATCCAACAGTCATCTCCTCCAAAGTCAGGTTTTCAATGAGGTAAAGTGATATCGATAAACCTGACCTTAAAACAAATGGTTAAGGTCAGGGGAAATGCTCTTCCAGTCAGCACAAGGTCGACTCCAAACTGTAGCTTCCTGGTCTTGTTTGCCTTAATAGAGAAAGCCATGTAATACCTAATCATTGCTGAGATCTGCTTTATAGGGCTGAAACCTACTTAACTCTTCAACCCGGGATACGGCTTTATTCTTGGAGGTTAAACCAGTCAGTGTTTTCTGCATGCTTAGATTGGATTCTATGTCTAAAGGATTAAATAGAGCTTAAAACATGGATGATTTGATATTTCAACTCTCTCTAAATGCTTCCAGTGTGCAGACATGGAGGTGTGCTGGGCAGAATATTCTGCTATCTTAAACTGGCTAAAGACAAATGTTTGTTTTATTTATTTAATTTTTTTTTTCTGATCATGCTGTGTTTTCAGGATGAAATCACCTTGTTTCTTTCACTAGAAATGAAAAATATACTGCTTTAAAAAATGCTGATATAGTTTAATTAACTCCATCAGTTGTATGCATTTATCAGCATGGAAAAAAAAGAAAGCAGCTACACAAACATATTCTTGGGCAGTAAAACACAAAGAGTCATACAGTTCTAGATAATATTACAAAGACTTTGTTTATATCTCAGCTTCTCCAGCTTAGAAAAGCTACCATAAGGGCTACAAAGGGGTGGATAGCATCATTAGAAAGGCAAAGTGGAGGGTTTCAAGAGGGAAAAATGAAGTGGCTAAATTTTACTGTAAAGCATGCCGACATCTTATACCCTGGTAAACTTTTGGGAGGATATGATGGTATTAAAAAATAAATATTGCCCAGTCCTACTGTGTGGATTTGCATGCAACCGGTAATGACGACTCTTACCTGTCTATGATGGCACACATGTCGAGGCTGACGTTCTCAAAAGCTCCCACGGTGCCTTTCTCTACTGCAAGCAAATCAGCTGGTTGGTTGTCCACAAGGATCGCTTGCATGCAGCCCTGAAAGGAACGCTGTGAGGGAGGAAACGGCGTCTGGAGGAAATACCCTGAAAGAAACAAAACCGGTATTTATTATTTTACTTGTATCAACCATCTACAATTCTTTTTGGGCTGAATGAATGCAGCAACTTCTAAATACTTTAAGCTGAAGATAGATGACCTAACAACTAAACAGAATCTGAGAGGGAGTAAAAACAAGGAGATGCTTATGTAAAACTATTAAAGAGCAGTGACAGCAAACATCGATTTAAAACACATCATGGAAACACGACCTTGCATGAAAGCAGCCATCAGACTCAACGCCATCATCCTTGGTGAGGAAATGCCTGCTGCTCGGTTATCATCACTTTTTAAGGCTGTGATCCTTCGTCAACCCTTTTGTCTTAAAGCTTATCCACAAGGCTCATTAGCCTTAATACCTGTGCTAAGGTTGCAATAGACTAAAGGACATGTGGGTGTTACTCTATACAGAGCCTTTATGAGATACAAGAGTCAATGGCCCGTCAGAGGTAGACCCGGCCTTGACTGAGATGAGGACAAGGATAGGACAAGAGTGTGTGTATAAAAGAGTGTGTGAGTGAGAGGAACTCTCTATATAAGTGTATTCTACATGAACGTACACTATATGGACAAAAATATTCAGCCTCTTGACCATTACTCCAACAGGGACTGTGATGACACTGCATTCAAATACATGTACTTTAACAGAGAAATTGTGCCCATTCATGCTGTAGAGCATTCATGAGGCCAGGTCAGATGCTGTATGAGAAGGCCTGACTCACATTCTTCATTCCAGTTCATCCCAAAGGCGCTCGATGGGGTTAGGTCAGGGCCAGTCAAGTTCTTCCACACCAAGCTCATCAATCCATGTCTTTCTAGTTCTTCTTTGTGCTCTGGGGCACAGTCATGCTTGAATAGAAAAGGGTCTTCCTCAAACTGTTGCCACACAGTTGGAAGCATAGCATCGTCCAAAATGTCTTGGTATGCTGAAGCATTAAGATTGGCCTTCACTGGAGATAAGGGGCCTAGCCCAAAGCCTGAAAAACAGTCCCATATGATTATCCCTCCTCCACCAAACTTTACAGCTGGAACAATGCAGGCAGGTAACATTCAGTCCATCTGCCTGCCAAACATAAAGCGTGATTGATCACTCCACAGAGCACTTTTCCACTGCTCCACAGTCTAGTATCGGTGTTCTTTACTCCACTCCATCTGACACTTGGTGTTGGACTTGGTGATGTGAGGCTTGCATGCAGCTATTTGTCCATGAAGCTCCCGCCGCAGTTTTAAGAGTTTACATTAATGCCACTGAGCTCTTCAGAACTCTTCAGCTAAGAAATCAGCAGAGCAATGGCAACTTCTACACACCATGCATCTTTGCAGTCTTTAATCCCACTCTGTGATTTTTCATGGCGTTCTGCATTGTGGCTGGGTTGCTGTTGTTCCTAAATGCTTCCACCATCACTTACAGTTGACCATGAGATATCCAGGAGGGATGAAATTTCATAAACCATCTTTAGGAGAGGTGGTATCCATCACACATGAAGTCACTGAGCTCATCAGAACAACCAATGTTGTATCATGAATATTATTGGCTTCTGATGCTCAAAATACTCATTCATTACACTTCTGAATCTCACTGTTTCTGACCATTGTTCCACATTCGCTTCCACATTTAGCAGCCCATTATTGCCCCTTTTTTATTTACCTTTCTTAACCCATTTTTTGCTGCTTGTAACAGCTTTTTCAGTAATGTTTTTGCCATTAAGAAACCATTTTCTCCAATTTTAACCCCCTTTTTTCCCCTCTTTTTGCATCTATTCAATTATTTTTACCTTAAACCTATTTCAGTTCCTTTTACGTTTTTCTAGCATCCTGACATTTTTGCACATCACGGCTTAGCTATGAAGTCTGACAATACTTTCCAAATGGTTTAGCCAATGTGCCAATCATCCACATTGTTAATGTTACAAAAAAAAAAAAAGGTAATTCTGTTTGAAGCAAAGGGGTTTTGAAAGGGGTTACATTGTACTGCAGCATACATAAATAAAAAGGGTGGTTATTATTCAGGTTAAAAATGAAATATGGTTATCACAGCTTAACGTTACAATGGACCATGGTTTTGCTGGCCTTCATGGGCCCCCTCATGGGCAGCCCTGATTGAAACACTATAATTTATTAACATGTGTAGTCCAATACTTTTGTCCATATAAACATAGATCTTTGTCCTGTACATCTGCATGCTTCTATAGCACACATGCACAGGGGATTCAATCTCAGCCACAACCTCTGAGGTCACCCATAAAACAGTGCTGCTCAATGACATCTCCATCATCAGGATGTTATAAGCTGTCAGCTACTCTTTGAGCCACAAGGCCAATGCATCAACAAGGCTTATTACAGAGGGCACATGCATTGAATTTATATTCTTATGTGGCTGGAAGCAAGTAAAGCAGAGAAATGGTTAAATGTCTTCCCCAGTGTGTTGGATTCATTCTCCTCTTCAAATCATTAGATTCTCATTTCCTGTCCCTGAAGCTTCTCTTGCCATCCCTGCCATCTGCCTCTCCTCCTGCCACACCTGTCTGCTTTCTTTCCAGTGGACGGGAGACAGACACAGAAAGAGAAATTGGAAAGGGAGAGGAAGGATGGGAAAGGAACTACAGCTGGTTGGCAGCAGTTCTTGTCCTGTGGATAACATCTGAATGCAAAGGAAATGCAGCCATTGTGACAGCTTGGCAGAGCAAACAGAGTGATGCGTGGAAAGATGGATGAAGGTTTCAGAAGCTTACAGGGGATTGGCTGGTCTTCTATTGAAAACCACCGAGGGAGTGTGAACCCAAAATATATAAGTTGTTTCTTGGGTTACACCACTTTTTCTCTCATCGACCAATCATTTCTATCATTTGCAAGGAAAAAAAGTCCTTTGAAAAAGTGGTGTATCACTTTTTGAATCCTTTTAGAGTAAAAAGTCATGCAAAAATTAAAATGAAGCAGAGAAATATTTTTAAAAATCTGATTTTTGTGGGGAAAAATCCTTGATATCCACCCTAACAACTCGAATCATTTTTACTAAATCTGCAAGTATATATTACCCTTAGCACATGAAATACTGCTCTAGCATCCTGATGGCCATTGCCCAGGCCTGCACCAGGCCCATGCACCCTCCATGACACATGCGGCCAGCCTACTGGCTCCTGGGCACCCAGTATACAATGAGCCGTAAAAGGCCCGGGGTAGCGCGCCAGGTACCTGTAGTACAGCTGCCATTCCTGTATCAGGTGGCTGACTCTTCCCTTCCTCGCACTCCTGTGCACGTCAGCATTAGACACACCAAAGATGTGCTGAAGAGAAGTGCTCTCCAGGCACCACTGGCCATCAGTCAACATCCAGGCCTCATAAGAGTATAGTAAGACCAGGAGGAAGAAGCACTAAAAAACTCTGACTTTCTTCCATATGTTCAGATACTGGGAACGCCACACTCACTTGTTCAGTAAACTCATGGCCCTATGTGCAAGTCCAAGTATTCGCATCAATGGAAACAACACCAAGATAGGTGAACTGCTCTATAATTTCAGTGCTCTCGCTATTCACTGACAGATTCTATGGTAGCATTCAAGAAATCCCAGATCCCTAGGTCTTTGTTTTGGCCCAGAAGACGTGCATTCCCAACGCCTCATCCTACTCACTCAACAAGAAACCTCACAAGGAAGTCTACAGTCTTCTCAAGGATTACAGCATCATCAGCATCATCTAGATCCGTGATGTGGGCTGAGTGTCATGTCTAATTGATCAAAAGCTTTATGATAAACAAGAGGAGGTCATGTAGAAGGCAGCTGGAAGCATGTTATAACAGTCCTTACTAATTAGCATACTGTGTAAAAACTCACTCTACATGGCATATAATCTGATTTTACAGAGTTAAAAAGAATGACTGTGTGTCCTTGTGCTTATGCAAAGGTGTGTTTGTGTGTCCATCATCTCTCCTCTTAGGAAATTCAATTTGTGGATGTCTTGTGTCAATCATTCACTAAATTCTCTAAGTGCTGTGTCAGGAGTGAGAATCTACCGGCCGTAAAATAGGCTTTTGGTTCAGGAGGCTGCATCTAAAAGCAGACGCTCAGAGGATATGAGAGGTGTGGAGCCAGTAAAAGAGGATATAAAGGATAAAAAGGAGGAGAGGATATCTGCTACAAATGCAAACATTTGAGAGACATAAAACAGAGAAAAAGAGAAGAAAATGCAGACAGAAGGCATAGCTAAGGATGACGTTTTATCTCTGCTAACATATAATGTGCTACGTATCACCTGCAATGACGTCCTGCACCGTCACAAGCGGCCACATATCTAGTAGCACCATCCGTGTCAGGTTTAATTTTGTACTTAAATTAGAGTCGCTCTGATGATCACTCAACAGTCACAGAGTTACTCTAAAGACCATCCCAGATTTAGAGAACTTTCAGCAAACAAACACTTTGAGCACACCTTTACTAATTCAAAAATTGCATTCACAAAAATGCAACAAAATATTGCAATCAATGGCTTGAAGAGGAATAGGACAGCAATTTATATTCTTTGTATGATATGGAAATCAGACACTTTGGGAATGGCACTTGAGCTTGTAATAACACCAGCATAGTCCAAAAAGTACATTAAAATAAGCAGTTATGCAGTTTGGACATTGTAAATAAGTTAAATAGCAAATTCTGTATGTAATGATTGTCTTCACATCAAAGTTAATATTATCCAAGCTGTGTTATTAAAAAGAAAGACAATTATTATTTTGCTATTTATCTTATGCCGTATATACAAAGTACTGCCTATATGAATGAATGAAATCATGATGTTTAAATATGTCTGATGCCACATTTTGAAACTAAATTATCTAAGATCTTTTTAGAATTTTAAACAAGGCAGTCTAGCTTTTCCATACCTGCCTTTGTGTCAACAAACTGATGGGAATTTGGCCTCCAATTCTATTCTAACCAGTCCTAATGTGTTTTAATGTGGCAATTGGACATGCTTCATTTCCATTCGGCCACAGTGGAGAAATGCACAAATTGAAGTGCATGAAAACAGACAGATCATCCAACCATCTCCTCTCTGATATCCAAGCAGGATTTCTAATGTACTCAAATATGCATGCAGAAATACGACCATCTACCAGCCACTCAAGGTCACTAGGTCCAGTAAGCATCATGAAAGAAACAAGAGATGTGTGGCCTTCAAAATAAAACAGTCAAGAAAGGATCATTGACTAAGTGATCCTAACACACTACCACATTCTGGCACCACTTCCAAGTGACCAGGAAATGCCAACCCTCATCCTTAGAATTGTATGAATTTTTCAGGGCAGAAATTGTATGTATTGCACCTTTAACAGAGTCACACTGCCTGGCAGTAGCTATAGTACAGCTTATCATGTCTGTTTAAGTCTGTGATCACTGATCAACAACAGTAAAACAGCCAATAAAAACAGAGCAGATTGATGCCCTGCAGCCATGAGATCTGAGGCAGATGGCTCCCTGGAAGCCTTAATTACTCATTACCTGAAGCCTTGTTGTGTATATAAAAGAACAATGACTGTTCATGATACTGAGGGCTTTTGCTAATTGTGGCACTGACAGATAAGTCTTATGCAGATACAAAGTGCTGATGGAATAATATTAGAGGGCTTTGACAGCTTAATGTGCTCGGCCTCTTTGACTCATCCAGCTGAGCGATCATACAGTCATTAAGGGCAAGCTAAAGGCTAAACTATCTTCTCTATGCTTTTTTTTACATGATTCTGTTATGATAGAATAATTTGATTTGAAGATAACAGTCTTTCTCTGCTAGAAGGTACGTGGGAGAGTTCAACACATTTGAAAACGTAAAAAAGTATTTGTAATATATGAGACATGCATGTGTCCATGTTATACAACCATCCTAGTCTGTAATAAGCACCTTTTACACATGGACCGACATTTTCATAACAATTTCATGGAGTTAATGGCCTGAAAGTTTCCACACCTGGCTTTCACACTTGTAGCACACAGTGGGAGATCGTCTGTGTCAGACACACTCTCACAGCTTGAAATTGGTTTCAGCAGAGTGGGTTGTGAAGGAGGAGAAGTGGGGAGCCTTCTGAAATGGGGGCTGATTTTGGTTTCTAGAACATTTCTGCATTAAAAATATGAATGCTGGAAACTGTGGACTGGCAACTTTATATATCTGAGGTGAGCTGGAAAGAGAAGCTGAAGCAGATAATCTCTGATCTGTTACCCTCTCTGTTTACATGTTTTCTCTCCATAACGCTGTGCAGACAGTTTGTTTTCCCACATGCATCCCACCGAGACGATGTCTGGAAATGAACAGGAGTGCATTAAATGTGTGAAAAGAACTTGAATTGATCAGCTTCCCCTGGCTTTTTTGTTCTCTCCTGAGAACTTGCTTCCTTTTATTTTCAATCTAAAATTTCCATCAGAAACACTCCACAACTGAACCTCCTGATGCCCTGCATGCAAACACATGTATAGTGGTTCAAAATGTGATCAAATTTTGTGAATATGTTTTTTATATATTGTGGTAAGCTTGATTTGAAGGGTTTTTTTTGTTTGTTTGGTTGTTTTTTTTTTTTTTTGGGGGATTTATTGAGATTTATTGGAAATTTGAGGGTATTTTAAAATATTAAAAAAAATTCTTAAGAGGGTTGAGGAACTTTGGCTATTTTCCATGGATTTGGGGGAAATTTATTTGTATATTATAAATTTGATTTGAATTTTTTGGGTGGAAATGTGTTTAAATTTTGAGGAACGTGACTGAAAATTTTTCAGAAATTTCATATATTTTTTGAGGATTTTTGAAAATGTAAATTTTTTGGCTTTTCAGAAATTTCATTGAATTATTTGGGGAAAGGTTAAGATTTTTTTTGATTTTCCAAAATATTAGAAATTTCCTAAGAAATGTTTTGGTCATGTCTAGCTAATTTTAGGGAATTTCTTTGAATGTTTTTTTTTTTTTTTTTTTTGGAAATGTTGTATTGATTTGGGGGAAATTTATCTGTAAATTTTTGGATTTGAAATTACATTAACGTTTTGGAGATTTTTCTTGAAATATTTTCAGGAATTTCTACATAATTGTTGAGGATTGTTTAAAATGTAAATCTTTCAGTTTTTCCAGAGCATTCCACTGAATAATTTGGGGAATCATTCAGAAAATATTGTTTTAAACGGGATTTTTGAAAATATTAAACATTTCCACATACATTTTTGGTCATATCTTGGAAAGTTGAGGGAATTTAAGTTGTCTTTTTGTGTGATGGAAATCTCTGGTATTGTGCAGATGGACAGGTTGTCCTCATATGCAAACATTATTTTTTTGGTGAAACCTGTTCAAAACAGGGTTTAGGTTTTGTATTCATCAGTTCCCACCTGTCCCAAATAAGCAGGAGAAACTAAAACCATGCATTCTGAACTAGAAAAGCACTCAGAGAGAGCAGACCTCTGCCATCTCCAAATAGTGAAGAAACCTTTAAAAAATTCCTGGATCCGTCCCCATGTGTCCCCCATCATGGCATTCGCCGATTACTCCCTCCCTGGTGGGGTGGAAACACAGTGAGGCAAAGCATTGGCTTTGCTATGGGTGGACTGTCATGGCGGAAGCATTGCCTGCTGATGCCAACAGATGCACTGACAGTCTCACCCATGGTCTCACTGGATGACTGGAAGTCATAGCAGAGGTTGAATATTCCTCTATTCCTCTCAGCATATTGAGTATTCTCGCTACAATTCGCTTTCTCTCTGTTACGCTCCAACTTGTCTCTTTGACCGGGCGTGCATATTTCAAACTCTATAAACTCCAAAACTTTGGATGGAAACCCAGCCAAAATGCTGCTGGGATTGAAGTTACTCATGTCCGCCATCTCCTGGTGTAAAGTGGTAACAGCGCAGAGCTCCACCATTAGCCCTATCTCCCAATAGTAAAGAAGCCTTTAAAAAAATTCCTAGATCCAGACAGTGATCTGGATCAGTCCCAAAATCTAATCAGTTCTTCCTTATGCCATTTGTGACATTTCCCGAAAATTTCATCAAAATCCGTCCACAACTTTTAGAGTTATGTTGCTAACAAACTAACTAACTAACGAACTAACGAACAAACAAACAAACGGACAAACGAACAAACCCAACCCATCACATAACCTCCTTGGCGGAAGTAACAAAAGCATGGTTCTCAGGAGGTTAGAACTTTTCTTTATAGTAAACTTTTCTATCTTTCCAGTCACACTTTTCTTTTCTCCCACTCTCTCTGCCTTTGTCTTCTTCAAGGGGATGGGACTTTACATAGATTCTTTCCTCATATCCCTATTGATCCTGTCTGAGCTTGCTAAAATCAATAAATCAACAATCATACAGAGACTATGGTGTAAATGGAATGGGAAAAGAAAGGAGGGAAGAATCTGGAAAAAAAACAACCAAAAAAAAAAAAAAAAAAAACACTGGGGTGAGAGAATTGATGCTAAAAGATAAGGTGTTGATGTCAAATGATTCTGTGGAATAAAGAATCAAAGAGATTAAGCTTTGAAATGCTGGCCTAGAAGGCAGAATACCTGTTAAAAGGTAAGAGCTATTGACTGCCCTTTATTGAATGCAATTAACATATCAAGGCCTTGAAAAACTTCTTTTCAGAACTTCAAAGTTCACAGCGATCCTGGTCTCAAAGGGGATTCAGTTAACAGAAACAAGGAGAAAATGAAGATGAACTACAAAATAGGCCTGATGGAGCAGTCAGAGCCCACGCTATCTATCTTGTCACTGTAATGCTATATGGGTGTCCACACACAAGCTGACCTGACACACCAGATAGACTTTCATTTAACCTTTGCTTGGATACATTCCATATTCATCTGGGAAACCTCAAACTGTTTAGGAAGGGCAGGACTTTTGAAAAAAAAATCTGGATGATGATTTGACGAACATTCTGTCTGTCATATTCATGATGGGCCAATCAGAGTGATGAGACAGAATGAGGTAGTAGACATGCACAGCTGCTGCAGATGATGTGGTTCTGCTGGCTTCCTCAGCTGCAGGCCTCCAGCAGACAATAGGATGGTTTGCAGGTGAGTGTGAGGCTGCAGGTCTGAGAATGAGCACCTCCAAGCCTGAGGCCATCCCAGAAAACAGTGGATTGCTCCCTCTGGATGACGTGTGAGTCTTTGCCCCAAGTGAAGGAGTATTTCAGGGTCTTGTTCACGAGTGAGGGTAGAATGGGCTGTAAGCCTGACAGGTGGATTGTTGCAACATCAGCAGTTTTGCAGGGGCTGAACCAGACTGTTGTGTTGAAGAGGGAGCTGAGATGGAAGGCAAAGCGGTCGTAATGAGGTTCCTCAGGCGGCTGTCTGGACTGGGCCTTAGAGATAGGGTGAGGAGCTTGGACATCTGGAGGGATCTCAAAATAGAGCCACTGCTCCTTCACATCGAAAGGAGCCAGTTGAGGTGGTATGGGCATCTGATTAGGATGCCTCCTCATCGCCTCTTGTCGGACACATCCAACTGTGAGGAAGCAAGTTCGGGGCAGACCCAGAACTTGCTGGAGTGACCATACATATCCCATCTGGCTTGGGAGTGCTTCAGAATCCCTCAGGAGGAATTGGAAAAACTTTACTGGGGAGAGGGACATCTGGGTTGACTTACTTTGACTTCTGCCACCACAACCCGACCCCCGGTAAGCGGAAGAAGATGGATGGATGGAGACATGCACAGCTCTAATGCTGACCTTGGCTATACAGACTAGTCTTACAATAGTGAATGGTGGAGCTTTTCAGTGGCTAAAATTCATGCTGAAGCCTATCGGGAGACATCCAAAAACCACTTCTCTGCAAAGAGAAGCCTTTGAGGTCAACGTCATGAAAAGCTTTCAATACTGTTCTTTGCTCTTTAGTATAAAAAGAAATGGGGTCTAGTTCTGATAAAACTGCCACCATTCTCAAGCTACATCTGGGCTAAATGCTATACTAAGTGGCAGCCATTGCTATCAGCTCACAGTAACTACCCCCACTCATAGCTACTGCCTCGTTCTCCTCAGAAGACATTGATTGGAACAAACTTTGTGGATTGAAGCTTTTCAAGATGGATTTGCCTGATGACAAACATGGGGTCTGGCCGATACATTGGCTTTGCAAGATTACATGCAACCATGCCACTTAGAAACCAACCGTCTTCCTAGAGAGGGACAGCAGTGCCTTGCGTCATTAACCTGGTGATTTCTAAATTGAGACAGATTATGGCTGGGAAGTATATTTCCCTGTGAAATCTAATGCATCTGGTGGTCCAATTGTGTCTGAGATCTTTCTAAGTGAAGAGAAATAGAAGTAATAGCAAGCTGTTGCATAGGGTCATTCTACATCCAAACTTATCAACTACCAATAAAAAGTTAGATGTTCCTGACTGCATATTGTTACAGTACTGTGATAAAGCATTTGTCCCTTACTGTCATCTTATTTTTTCATATTTGTCAATTGAAATATTTCAGATTATTAAACAAATACTAGTATTAATCAGTGATGAGTCTTTCACATCACTGTGGAGGAATTTTGTCCCACTCTTCATTGCAGAATTGTTTTAATTCATCCACACTGGAGAGTTTTGGGGTATGAACATCCTGTTTAAGGTCATGCCACAGTATCTCAGTCCAGACTTTAAGTAGGCATTCTCAAAATCTTCATCCCATCTTTTTAAACCATGCGTTGTGTTTGGTTATAGTTTTACACCAGATGTAACGGGACACACACCTTTCAAAAAGTTCAGCTTTTTTCTTGTTAGCCCGCAGAATATTTTTCCAACAGTCTTGGGGATCATCAATATGGTTTTTGGCAAATGTGAGATGAGCCTTTGTGTTCTTTTTAGTCAGTAGTGGTCTTGGCCTTGGAACTCTCCCATGGATGCCATTTTTGTGCCAAGTCTCTTTCTTAATGTTGAGTCATGAACAATGAGCTTTACTGGGTCATGTGAGGCCTGCAGGTCTTTAGATGTTGTTCTGGCTTCTTTTGTGACCTTCTGGATGAGTCATCAGCGCCCTCTTGGAGAAATTTTGGTGGACTCATAGGAAGGTTCACCACTGTTCAGAGTTTTCTGATTTGTGGATAATGGCTCTCACCATGGTTCATTGGAGTCCCAAAGCCTTAGAAAACGCTTTGCAACCCTTTCCAGACTGATATGTCAGTGACTTTGTTTCTCATCTCTTGAATTTCTTTAGATGGCTACATGATGTTTTGCATTTTGAGATCTTTCAGCAGACTTCACTTTGTCAGACAACTTTAATTGAAGGAATTCCTCTGAATTTCTTCAAGGGGCATTAATGCATTTTGCCTTAATAAATAAAATCATCATTGAAAAAAAAATACTCTGTTTAAAATTGTCAAAAGTATGACTGTTCAAAAAATTAAATCAGAAAGGGGGCAATGCTTTTTTTTCCAGATCTACTGATCTACTGTAAACTGGATCTTTTCCAACACGGTCCTATTTTCCCTGATGGGCTCTCCAGGTAAATTCAATGGCAAGTCAATGAATAGAAATTGGCAGGGAAGGTGCTGGTGTGACTCTACCTCCCATGTGATAGGTTCCTCCCGTGGTGATGCTGAGAGGTGAAGTTGAGCGTACTGCAGATGACTCTTCATTGTCCATCGTCAGCATGGCAAAGTTCTCCTTAGCCACCAAACGCACTGAGTGCCACTGTCCATCATTAAGGTTAGAGCCTAAAGGGAACAGAAATAAAGATTGATTTAGTCAACAGAGACTAAAACTGTCAAATTCTTACACATTTGACCCACAGGAATTTCCATAGACTTGTAATTTGAATGGACAAATTACTGTGATAAATGTGACCGAAGCCTGATAAAGTTCCTGCAAGTCGGCATTCCGGTGGTTAAGAAAAATTGATACAAAGTAGTTTTCTTCAAAATGATCATTTTTCATTTTTTCTCATTTTATGCAAGTCTGACATTTAAACTACTCATCCGATAAATAAAGTAACACAAATGTGATATTTCTAAGCCAGTTTTGCCCATTGAGATGGACTATAACAAACACCGCATGGCTCAAACGCCACCCCTCCCCAGCACATAAATACGGCTGTTTCTAGTTATCACCTTTATCAACAAGCTTCAATATGCACCCTGCAGTGAAGAAAAGTAGAAGAGATGATGAAGAAGCGGCAAGAATTATCAACAGACTTGGTATAACTTCAGGATCACTCGACAGTGAAAGTTTGATGAAGGTGGATTTCCTATGGGAATATTTTGATGAGTGGCACCAGTCCGATTCAGAAGGTTGGTTTGAGTGGACTTCATGTAAATGTGGCTCTATTATTCATGCCCATTACCTGGCCTGTCTGAAGGTATGAAAAGTCCTGAAACTTTGAGCCTGGTTTTCTCAGAACAAACAGAAACTAGAAGTTAACATTCAAATGAGCATATCTTTGTTAAATATGCTCAGATTAAGGTGTATGATACACCATTTGAAAGCTTGGAATTCACACTTTCATAATGTGTAAAAAACTCAAAAATGACCTTGGACGACTTTCAGGAATTTTTACCAGCTTTGGTCACAAATACCAAAGAAAAAATGTAGAGATGGTGAAGCTGCAATGCCTACTTCTGTCAGTGATAAGTCTACCCCTCTTACATTCTGACTTCTGACGTCATTACAAGAAAATGTTAGATCTCAACCAGGATTTCCAACTATTCCACTTTTAAATGTTGGCCCCTGACACTCAAACATCCATGCTTAAGACAAAATTAAGGGCACGACAGAAGAGGAACTACAGTATGTGCTGCCTCTGCCACAATGGCCTGACTTCCACATTAGTTCTAAAACATGAGCCACTGTCCCTGATTTTTCAGTTTTGTTTTTTTTTAAGTCTTTCCTCCAACCTTTCTAGGGCCGATAGTTTCTTTCTGTGTCAAGGCACCCACAACAACTCCTAAAAAACTCTGTTTGCATGACAAAACCCAAATGCATGCGTGTGTGCTCTCTGCAAGCTGTGAGTACTCTCTGCCTGATTCTAATGTGTTTTGTTGTCCGCATGTGTCAATCTCAAGTGCACTGGGTTTTGTGAATGCAGGTTTTGCACTCCCCTTTTCTCTATGCTCTTGTAGCTGTGCTCCATTAAATATGAGTGATGCTTTGGGAGAGGACATTACAACTGGAGCTGAGAGAGAAGCCAGCTCGCTCTCATCACCGTCTCATCTATACATCACCTCTTAGTGACACTAATCTCTATTCATACTCCCTCCCTGCTACCTCTCTGTCCCTGATTCTTCCCTCCATTTCTCTGTCTGTATTTCCTGTCCTGTATTACTCTTTTTGTTCTTTCTCTCAGATTCTATTCTTCCTTCTTGTGGCCCTCACAAGACTGCTTCACCGACTCTAATGCATTGATAGAGAGGACACTGCATCACAGTTCAAAGCACGGTCATGTGAAAATCTGTGTCAGCAGGAGGTATAAACTTGTGCTCCTGTTTTCAAGTCAATACAATGTACCTGAGGATGCTACATGAGCCAATAATTTGATCCCTGTGTTCATGAGCTTGTGCTAGCAAATTCAGTGCCTATGCATTATATGTAACTGTTATCTTACTTTTGGTTAATTTCTACCCAGAGTGCACTTTTAGACCTCTAGCCTCAGTGTCAGAGGGAGACTACACTAATTAATTTCCATCAGCAGGATACCTGTGTATGTGTGAAGGGTTTATGTGTGTCGTGGGCCCTGAAAGGACTAAAGCAACTAAGAGCCAAAATGACCGCCTGCTGAGAGGTTTGACCGCTGTGGCCTCATTAAAGGCACTGCTGATTTAATATGCACAAACACACAAAGCAAACCCAGCTACCACCAGAATATGCAGAAAAAAAAAATTCTCTCTTAGAAAGTAATTCCATTCTTTAACACTGCATTTTTGTCGTTATGACAGGAAATCAGCTGAAAAGTAACACAAGAAAATTAAAATATTCTTTCTTGAGATGGTTTTGGCACAGTCCCACCTTAAAATCTAGCCCCTTTTACACTGCCACTTCAAGAAGGGACCTTTTTGTTCCTCTAATGAAATGGAGAATGCCAGAGCTGGCAGGGCAGGGCAGAACTGACATGATGATATGCTTCTTTGTCTACATTATTTATAAGAAGGGTTGTTGAGGTTGTCATTATTTGTAATGAAATCATAGTCCAGATAAGCTTCTCTGGAATCTGCAGAATGTAAGCAGCATGGGAAAGTACAACAGGCAGTACATCCATTAATACTCAATAAATCTGAACAGTACCAAGGCCTGATGCTGGTAGCAATTTTCATTTGTCGTGAAATAGCAATGTCCCAAATTACAGAGTTTCTGATTGGCCACCCTATGGGGCATCCTATAATCCTAAACTGTGATTAGCTAAATGCCCTATCAGAGGCAGCAGTAGCTTGTTTTCAATCATGTGATCAGGAAGGTCAGGAAGCTGGGGACAGCCATTAGGAAAAAATGGGAACAGAGGAAAATTTGTGCTTAACAGTTCTAAATGGAGCTCCATGCTTGTGGATGGTGGGATATTCAAAGTCTTAACCCTACCTCTAAGAGACTCTGCATCTTTAAAATCATTTTATTCCCAATAATCTGACTGACCCTTTTGGTAGCCCAATGATATTTTTTAACCATTTTGTGTCTCACCTGGAATTTTTGTCTTACAAAGCTCAAAAACATCAACCCAGTGGTGCATAGTCAAGCTCTAACTTCGTTTTTGTCAGGACAACCTGGGCTTGAAGAATATGTGTGCTGCAGTAATGTCACTTGAAATTTTAAAAAGATACGGGACTACAATTAAAAAGAAAAAAATGAAGGAGTTTTTTTTTCACAAACTTGTTTCCGCATCTCTTGCCACTCAGTGTCTTTCTCTCCATTATGAGTCCTTCAGGCTCTCTTCTACAGTTTCTAAGTCAGGGGTTATCAACTATGTTTGCACATGGGCCAGATTTTGTTTTGACTGGCACTGTGGGGACCAAATGAACTAAATTAATTACATATTCTGGTCTAATGGATGTTATTGTGTTAATATTTATATTTCCTTCCATTTTTAGGCTTAACATGAAATCAACCCCCACCATCTGTACCACAGACAGCCACAAGGAAGCAACTGAGAAATTTTAGCTCCATTTTTTGGGGGTTTCATTGTTGTCCATTACTAGGTAGGACATTACTACGCTTTGTCCTGATTGGTTAGAAATATGCAGGAAATAAGTATTTTCTTTTAAATCTCAGGCTGGGAGAATTTCACTCTCAAAGAGGCTGAAGAGGAAAGCTGACACAAAAAACTGCAGATTTAAAAAGGACTTAAATGATGCTATGTGTTTTATGTTCACACCTACAGCCAATTAGACAAATTAACCTAATGAGCATGTCTTTGGTGGTGGGAGGAAGAGAGAACCCACGCATGCATAGGGAGAACATGCACAGAAAGGCCCTGAGTGGGAAACAAACCAGGAACCTTTCTGCTATGAGGCAGCAGCGCTAACCCCTGCACCGCGCCATGCAGCCTTAAAACTATTAGAGTTGAGATTGAGATTTAAGGACAAAGGATTCCCTAAAGACCACGTTTTCTGAATTTAACAGTCTTTTGGGGGCTGGATGGAAAGCTCTGGGGGCATGATATACCCCCTGGGCCACCATGTGATGATCAGTGTTCTGTGTTTGCACAGGCGCTGTTCAGTAAAGCATGACGAGACTACAGAGCAGCCTGCCATTGGTTGTCACATAGATAGCATCATAAGAATGGCACAACAGAGGGCTTGGGTTTATGAGATTGGAAATTCATTGCATTCTTTTTATAATGTTACACAGCTCCCAAATGCCCCAGTTTTCACATTATTAGCCATGAAACTCTCCTATCAACCAAACCAATGTGAATAAAAGCTCTTTTTGTACCATGTTCAGGATACAGAGAAGAGAAATCTCATTTCCTGATGTTCTAAAGCAACAAAGCGATGACGCAGATTTCTGTTATTCTGTTACATTCTTAAATACACAAAAGGTGAAAAGTAATAGAATTCAAGGAATGTAATATTTTGAAGCTTAAACACACGATGAAAAAATGATGAAGCTCTCTGCCTTTTCAGGGAATGGGAGATTATCCTTTGGGTGAATTGAAAACTACAATTTCTTCTTGTTGCTGTCGAATCAGCAGCAAAATAGTACCAATCAGTGCAAAACTTGAAGTGGGCACAGATTCCCTCCTATCCAGCAGTTATGTTGGCATTTCTTTAGTGGCATTTTTAGGATGCATCCTCTGTGGGGTCAAGGTGTTAAAAATAAAGGACAAAGTCACACACAGCATGATTGTTTTATGCAGAAATATTGTGCAATGTGGAAACTTTTTTTTTCCATCATAGAAAATAACAAGATCAGCTCCTCAGAAATACAGTACTTCCATCAGTCACTGGGTTACCTGCACAGTCTGAAGAGGAAGCAAGAGGAATTACAATAAAAGAAAGGCCAGATTTGAGGGAAAACAGATACAGCCACCCCTGATTATAACATTGGATTGTTCCATTTCCCCTGAGTGAGTGTGACCCCCTTGTCTTCTGTGCACATTTGGGAAATCTGAGTGTATTTTTGTGTAGCAAGGCTTAAAATGTATTTCCAGGCTCTGTGTGGCTGGCATATTGCCACCTGTGAGGACGTGCAAAGCTCTCCAAACTACCTCAGAGGACTGAATATTTAGGAGAAGGAGAAAATTCATGGATGGCTCAGGGTGCCATAAATTCACAGCAGAGAAAATTCATTTATACTGTACATACAGAATCAATATGTAATAGAAACAGGTGAGAGAGGAGAGGAGAAAAATGATGTGGAGAGGAAGGGAGGAGAGAGGATAAGTGAGGAGGGGGAGGGGAAACAAATGGTGTAGTTTCTGCAGAAGGGAAAGTGAAGCAAAAATGGTAATTTAACAGCTATAAAATCCACAATCCGTGCAAAGATTTTCCTCAACATTCTTCCCAAGCAGACAGTTCAGGGTTAAATCCAGAAACATCCTCAATGTTTCTTAATGTTATCAATATAACATTAACTACCTCTGAGAAACAGAGCAGTATTCACATCCTAGTAAAATAACTCCCCCTCTGATTTATCATGGATTTATCATCAGTCGAACTCATAAGACTTTTTAATATGTTTAAGAAATAGTGACCATCTCATTTGCTTTTGGTTTAGAGCCTGTTAAACCCACATGTGTCTTTAACTCAGGAATATACGGCTCTGATTTAATACAAATTAGAAATTTAACAAGCTACAGCCCTAAAGTTTATTGCCAGTGAGGAGAAAGAGCATCATTTTCCCAAACGCCTTTAAAAATTCTCCTGAGTGGCCTTTATTGCTCTTAATATTATGATATTGACATTTAAGTGCAACAAGCTTGTCTGCATATATTTTTAAAATAACCAACAGTTTTCTCTCTCACTGGCTTTAATATCTGCAACAAGAGTGAGCCCATCTCGATCACCTTGACCTTTTTATAAAAATACTTTATTTTATTTAGACAAAAGAATTGATTGCCAACAGGACTCTGATTAGAATTTGATAGTGTTAGATTTATTTTTCTCTAAACTATGAGTGTTGTCTTAGAACATTTTAAAATCTTCCTTTAACTCTATGAAAATAAAGGAGTCAATACACTGAATATTTAAGTTAAGGTAGAGCTGTCTGGGGCACAGCCAAATATGAGGTGAAGGTCAGCAAAATTCTGGTCCACTGTAAAGTCAAGTTACGATAATATAAAAAAAAAATCAATGTTATTTATTTAGCTTGTATTACAGATATAGCATTTTTATTAATGTAAACCCTTTCTCCTAAAACACAATGCCCTTTTAATTGGTGGTTTCAACAATGTGGATGGGCACATAGGTTTTAAAAAACTGGCAAAAATGGGCAAAAAGTGTCAGAAATGGCTAAACTGTCAAAAACAAAGCAGCAAAAAGTGGGAATAACAGTTTAAAAGTGCCAAGAAGGAAAATAAATGGACATAGAGTGGCAAAACTGAGCAGAAGAATGTGACAAAAATGGAAATAAAGTGGTAAAGTATGGGCAACAAAACCCCCTGAAAAAATGGGTTTACATTTTAATGTGGCTTAACAGTATTTAAACAGTGGAAAAGTTAGCAAAAAAGGGGCCATAATGGGTTACAACTATGAAAGAAGTGTCTTAAATTGGTAAAAAAAAAGTGGCTAAAAGGGAGAAAAGCAGAAAAAAAATGGATTTAAGTGTCAAAAACAAGTGGAACAATAAGAGCAAAAAGTGCAAAAATGGGTTTAAACTTTGACATGGCTAAAAAGTTCTTAAACAGTGGTAAAAATGAGTAAAAAGTGGTAAAAGAATGTTGAAATTATCAAAATAAATGTCTCACAATAGCAAAAAGTTGATAAAAAGGGTGTAAGGCAACATAAAATGGGTTAAAGTTGAAAAATATCGTAAAAATGGGATGCATTCATCAAAAATAGCCATAAAGTGGCAAATTAAAGGCAATAACACTTTAACATGGCTAAAAAGTGGCAAAAATAGGCAAAACATGTTAGGAAGGGGTTAAAAGTGGTTTAAAGTGGAAAGACGTTGACAAACAACAAAAATGAGTTTAAAGTAACAAAAAGAAGTGGAAAAAATGGTGGAAAAAATGTTGAAAAGGGGTTAAAAAGTAGCATGAATAAAAATTCCAACATCACAATCCAATAACAGTCTGACACACTTTTCAGCTCCAACATGCGGTTCCTTTTAGCCAGGATGCTAGCATCAATGGTACTGATCTAACACACATGCATTGACATCATGAATAAATCACAACTGGGGAGGGGCCATTCTCTGCTAAAGGCCCCTTTAATTCTGTAAGCAGCCCTGCTAAACATCGCAGATATCATCAATTTAAAGTTGTCTTTCCATAGACCATCCACTTTGTCTCTATTTGCTGTTCATCTTCGATATTTCACAATTCCCCTCTCTGCTCCATCGCCATGTCTCAGAGCTCTCAGCTCATCCCAGATATTGATCCTAGTCTAGTCGCTCATCTGTAAACATGGTCATGGCTGTGTGATTTAGACAGATCAGCAAAACCCACAGCAGAGTTCTCCTCTTTGTAAAACTTCAGCCCACTGAAAATATCTGTCAGATGTGATACAAAATATTTTGAGTAAAATCCAGCACAAAAGGTCATCAGTGAAAATGTTTTGCAAAAGACAGCTTCTAATCTGACACATTAGTATGAATGACAACACTTACAGCCGCCATAAATCAGTATTATCTTGTCACATCTGAACAGGTCTCCTCTACCTTCTTCGATTTTCCTACATTATCTGTGCTCGTTTTATCTCCAGCAGACAGGCAGCATGCGTGTGACGAAAAAGAGAGAGAGTGCAACACACACTTGTGTATGTGAAATTTGTTTTGCTGTGCATCCTTGAGTTAAGATTCTTCGCCGCTATCGCTGATAAGCCCACGTTTCAAAGTTATTGCAGGTGATGTAGAACAGATGAGGAAACACAGCATTACACTGCATCTATTTTCAGGTTTTAGAAAGGGAGCGGATGAAGCAGAGGGGTGGAGAGTAATAACATCAAACATATATTGTCAGGGTTGTGATTGTCACTACAGCTACACGCGGAGGTTGAATTCTGAGTTTTACTGTGGAGGCCCAGCACTGATGCTGTGAACAAAGGACTGGGTTGGCTAATGTCACATATTATGAGTTTGTAAATACTCTGGATACCCAAATATCAAATATAGCTCCTTTAAAAGTGATGGGACAAACTTTTAACTTCTGCAAGTTTCATGGAGTCTTATGTTTCCCATGTAGCAGCTGACTCTGAGCCAGATCTCGCAGAGTCACCGAGCAATCACAACTGCTTAACGCCCTTGAACCAGATAAGGCTGGATTCAGTAGAATGACAATCATGTTCCTGATGGCGGCTGACTCATCCAGGCTCAGAGTCAGCTGGATTCACCTAGCAATCATACCCACATGGTGCTTTGCACCAAATAAGGCTAGACTCAGCAAAATGTTGATAGGTTAGGAGCTGATGTGGGGCAGTCCTTGCAGACTAAACATGCTAAAATTTCAACACTGATGGATTTAATGAAGTCATATCCACAGCAGCAAAAGTCTGTGGTAAGTGATTTTTAAATACATTTGCAAGGTGGTATTTTAAAATAGACAGTATCATCTTTTCAATTCAGAGAAATGTTGTTTGACTCCATGCAGGCAGTTTCATCTTGGTTGTGAGAGGAAAAATATCAAGGCCAAAGTAAACCCAAGATTTAGACCGAAGCTGCAGCCCTGCTAGTTTTAGCTAAAGAATTTCTCCTCTTTCACCACCTCCACAGGCTGTGCCAGTTTTAAGCCAGATTGGGGCCCAAAGTCTATTCTATTAAAGATTTAGCAGAGACAAAAGGCCCAGATCCAGCTCAAAGCTAGCACAATTCATCCCAGATCTGGCTCAAAGCTGGCACAATTGGTCCCAGATCTGGCTAAAAGCTTGCACAATGTGTCTCAGATCCAGCCGGAAGCAAGCACATTTGTCCCAGATCCAGTTCATAGCTGGCACAGTTTTACCTAGATCCAGCTCAAAACTGGTGCCAGTTTTGAGCTGGATCTAGGCCAATTGTCTATGCTATCAGAAATATAGCAAAGACATCTGGCCAAGATCCGGCTCAAAACTGGCACTCTTTGCTCCAGATCCAACTCAAAGCTTTGTCAGTTTTGCACCATATTATAGCTTAAAATTATCTTGGTTTCCATTGACCTGGACCTGTTCTGGTCCTAAATGTTTACAGAGCCGTCATATCACTCCACACCAGATTAGGTCCATTGTGCAAAGCGATGCTGATTTCCTGATTTGAACCGAAAATCAGGGTACATGCGGCCCATGTCTAGTCCAGTCACATTTTGCTATCTGGGTTCCCTTTGTATTACGAAAGATAACTTGAACTGATATGACTGCCTTCTCTGTGACTTATTTTACAACTGCATTGACTACAGCCTTGGATGGTTAAAACGCTTAATGGTCAAAAGGATCAGTGAAGGGAGTCCACAGCTTTACCTCCCAGCAGAAGCCTAATTATTCATAATAAGCCATCACTAAACAGCTTCATGAACAATCTATCCTTGCAGGGAGGGACACAGATATGAGTAGCCTCTGTAACACTCTTTCTTCTTTCGCTTTCTTTTTAAGTGTGAGCACATCTGCATGTCTCCTCCCAGCATGTTTATCCTTTAGAGGGACCAAGTATTTCATCACTAGTCTGATGAACTCCCACTGTGCATTTGAAGCCACGGTCAGCTTTTCTTTCTCAAAGATATTAAAGACAGAATCAAAGCCGTGATCTTGTGTGATAGTCTGTGTTTGTGTGACTGGATATTCGTGTATTATTGATGTAATCACAGACTCAAGCCCAATTTGCCTTGAAGGTAACTGTCGTAATATTAACTCCTGGGGATAATGGGCTATTCAAACTGCAGTGGACAAGATAAACACGTGTTTAAGGAAATATATAGAGAGGGAGGGAACAGAGGAAAGTACAGTGCCTGTATAAAGTATTCCCCCCCTTGGATGTTTTAACCTTTCATTGATTTTCTAAATCTGTCATGGTCAGTAAAACAACTTTGTAATGTAAAAGTACAAACACGTTTCTTCAGTCACTGGTTAATCAGTATTCTTGGCTACCATTGCACCATGAAGACAAAACGACACTCCAAAACAACTCAGCCAAATTATATTGGAAAGTATGAGTGAGGGGATACAGAAACTTTTCCAAGGCACTGAATGTTTATTGGAGTTCAGTCTGATGAGACCAAAATTGAGCTTTTAGGCCATCAGACAAGAAACCAAGCACTGCGCATCACCACAAAAACACCACCCCAATGTGAAGCATGGTGGTGGCAGCATCATGCTGCTGGGATGCTTCTTAGCAGCCAGCCTTGGAAGGCTTGTAAAGGTAGGGGGTAAAATATTTTACATATTTTTATTCAATCTTCATCACTTTGTAGAAATCTGTTTTTGCTTTGACATTAGAAAGGTTTATTTGTTTTGTGTTTTTTGTCCAAAATTATATTGACCATGATTGATATAAAACATCAATAAAAGGTAAAACATCCAAAGGGGGTTGACTACTTTTTATAGGTACTGTGTATGGAAAGGGGCAGAGTGAGAGGGAAATTTGTTGAGAATGTGATCTGTTGTATCAAAGTAGTTAAGTATTAGTCTATTTACCATTTTACCATAAACAATGTCAGATAGGCAATTAGACTTTACTTTATGTTTGTCCCTTGTGTATAAACTTCTACAAATTCCACTAGAACTGTACACACACTTGACATAAAAGGAAGATACACTAAATTTAGAGTAGTATTTTTGAAATGAGATTTGAAATATTTCCCTGATGATATTAGCAAGGCCAAGTGCATCTGCTGGTAAACTCACCTGATGATAAGTCGACCCGAATGTTACTGTTCCTCTTCGTCACGTTGATGTGAACCACCACCTTGCTGTCCTCCAGGGAGATCTCCAGTGTGCCATCATACAGATTACTGAAGAGAAGGAGCCCATCGGGGTTCCACGTACGAAACTGGAAGCTGACAGATATCGCGGCGTGATTGGCTTGGCCCGGCAGCTGCAGGAAGCTGGTGGCGTTAAAAAAGACCGGGAAGGTGTGGGTCTCCACGCAGGAGAAGGACAGGTTACGCTGTAAAGTTACAGATTAGGAAAAGAGACAAAGACAGAAGAGATTAAACAGTCTTTAAAGAGAAAATCAAAATGTGAAGTTACTCCCTAAAGTGTGAGCTGTGACGTTTGAAAGTTTTAAATGCCCCAACAGCTCAAGAAATGATCTGTGTGTATATCCACCAGGCTTCTTTTGCTTTGAGTCTCTGAAGGTTTGAATGTTCCAGACTTATTCAAAGACTGAACTTGCTTGTATATAAAATGGCCCTTTTTCGTCTTTGTAATTCTTTTAATGCCAGTACCAAATGTGAATTTAGGACGATGTTTCTGCGCTCAAGGGGAACAACTTTTGTTGAATTCAGGAACTTATCACCATTGAGCTTCTCCAACCTTGTGTTCTTTATCAAATCAGTAGCAAACATGGTATTTTGGGCAACTTCATGGACAACAACAGAGGTCTAATTGCCTCTCCTTGTATGTTTGAAACTTAAAAGAAGATCACTCTTTAATTAGATATGAATGTTTGTGAGTTTTAGAGGGAAAGAACTTAATTACTGCTTTTATTTCTTAATCTTTTCACTTAGAGACTGAAGATGAATTGCTGGGTATCTATTGTTCAGAGGGAACAGAAGATATAAGCACCTCTATCAGAAGCTGGATCCTATTTCAGATCAAGAACAGATGTTCTAATTGTGCTACTTAGCATGCTGTTCTGTCATTAGGGTGAAACTATCTATTTTCTAGTGAATAGGTATCCATGTTATCAATAAAGAGCACACAGTAGGAGTTGAACGATGGAGGGCCAATAATGGGTATGTGATCAATTATTGTTCTATGTTTCTGAAATGTTGAATAATTTTCCTTCTCTTAAATCAAATACACAAGAATTTTGACAATGATAGACAAGTTGAGTATTCAGTTAACTTTGGGAGCGTCTGTTTTCAAGTACATTGAAGGGGTCTGTCTTGTTCTTAATGTGTCTGTTTATTGTGTGCCCTTACAAAGCTGGAAGTGTCAAGTTTCCTTCTGCGGGCCAAGTCTGTGATGTTGTCTCCGTTGTAGTTGATGCTTTCCATGCAACCCTTAAAGTTCTTCCTGCCTCCTCCTGATGGCTTCCCGCTGTATGGCATCCCACCAAAACTCAGCTATGAGAACACAAAGGACAAAGTAAAAAAAAAATGCATGGGTAAAGGAAGTAAAATGCTGAAACCCTTTTCTCCACCAAGCCAGTTCTAGGGCTGGTTCAAGTGGTTAGCCAAGCACCAATTCTTTGGTTTTCCATTGTCAAAGAACTCTGGGCCACAAAAAATGGTTCAGACTCCTTGCTGGACCAGAGGAAAGAACTGGTTCTGTCTGATAAAACTGCCACTGTAGATACATTCAAGCTAATCTCTTCACTGGTGGTAGCCATTGTTTACTGGCTTTCAGTTCAACTAAACCCCAACAGAAGCTACCACTTTGTTTCCCTCAAATAACACTCACAAGCCCAATTACTTTTCAGACTGGGCACAAATATTTCAGCTTGAAGCTTTCCAGGAAGGACCACAAATATGGAATCTGGCCAATCCATCGGCTTTTTCAGGTCACCTGATAAGTTCAAAATAAGCCTCAAAACTGTCATCCTTCAGATGCAACTCTGGCTGAAGTTAGTTCAACTCTGTACAATGGTTCTGGTTTATATCAATATTAAGTATGGGATTTAAACTTACAATAAAGACTTGTTTGTTTACAAACTAATGACTGAAACACTTGAATGTAGTAGGACAATAAAATGATAGCGAAGAAGTGAGAATTAAAAAGAGCTCTTGGATAAGCATGATAACCAATTTTGTGTAACACATTGCATGTATAAATGAGATGGAGGGTAATTAAGAAGCATCTGCTTAAAAGTGCTGAAGGACACACAACTGATGCAAATTAAGTTGTGTGTACATTTTTTTTTTCTGTCTTTCAGGCATCGCTCTGAGCTCTGAGAGAAAGCAACATGATGGAGACTGATGTACGATGACTAGTCAAAGTCTATCTGCAGTGACATTCCAGTAGTCTCAGTAATTACTGCCAAGGGTAGATTTGATTGCACCCAGATATCTAATCTATATGGTTAAATGGGGCTAGGAAACATACACACAAAAGCACAATAACGTTCACAAGGTGGACTGTGTACATTTTTACTACACGGGTTAAAGCTGGTCCCAATTTGTCTATTTTTAGCCAGATTCATTCAGGCGGTAACGCCAGTTGGATCTATTCAAGGTTCGCTGCAGACACACAAACAAACAAGCACATAAACCCTGGTTGAACAGATTGCCCCCCAGAGCCCTTGATTCAACAGCTTCCCTTTAATTGGACTGTGGTTTGTCCTGCCTCATTCCTCGGTATCCTACTTAACACTGAAACAGATCAGCCATATCAGCAATGACTGCTAAAGGTCACAAAGCATGCCAATACATGAAAACACAAGCAGCTGCAAGAGCTGCAAGTGCATTTTATACCCACTATAAATTCATGGGTCAATTTCCTGCTTTAGGTATTATTGGCTGAACTTTTCCTTTCATTTACTAACAGTAATTATAGGAGTTTTATGGATTAGGATTAAAGCTCAGTGTAAAACCAATATCTAATTTCCTCTGTGGTCTTTGTGCCCACAGCTTCCAGTTAAAAGATTTTGAGGGAAATAAACAGCATCATAAGTACCAAGCAGTTTTGGTAAGCTCAGATTTTATCTGAGAACTGCTCATGATATCAGATTCAACCATTTGCACAGAACATCAGGACAGCCCAAGGCTCATCAAGCAGAAGTCTGACTCATGTTCCTAGAGGACTGAAGTTCATCTCCATCATTAAGCCTCAAAATACAAACACACAACAACTCAAACAAAGCCTGTAGGCTGGTTTGGGGAGGCAAATCAAGTCTACAGAAACACTCATTATACAAACTTTCTCTGAAACCAGATCCAATGCACAGGCTCACTTCTCCCTTCTGTTACTGTTTCCACTATTCCACTTAAAGCTGCTTAGTGCAGCTCTTTTAATGAAGAAATGTGGTCCAGTTCTGATAAAACTGCCCCTTTACTAAGGCTACATCCAAACAAATTCCTGCACCAGTGGCAGCCTTTGACAGGCTTCCAGTATAACTTAACCCCATCCATGGCTAGCGCCTTGTTCTCCAAGAATGACCCTGATTGGTCCAGTCCATTCTCAGGCCTGGCACCATTGTTTCAGGAGCTTTGTAAGATGGATTTGACGAGTGACGAGTGGAATCTTGGCACTCCATCTGCTTTGCAAGGTTAATGTTCAATAATCCCCCATGTTCATATTTTTACAATTATAAAAATATGACACAGAGACTGTTCCCAGTAGGTATGCAGCAGTTGAGTCATTTGGTGACAGAATGTTCTCAAATAACCATGATGTCAAACTGGCAAAGTCTTACAAATGTACATCTGTAAACATGACATATGTCCCTGTTCTAATAGGAAATAAATACCCATTAGCTGTTATGAAGCTGTATGAGATTAGCTTCTCACCTCATAGTCTAAGTCCAGGTGGTCAAACTCTCCATTGGTCCTGAAGTGCTGAGTGTGTCCATCCAAGGTGAAGTTGACGTTACGACGGTAGCGTTCCAGCACCACTGAGTGCCAGTGATTGTCGTCCAAGAGGCTGCCGGTGGTCACAGAGGTATGACCCAGGATAGAGCCGTACTGATTACTGCCTGTGGTAAAGATATCATCATTACATACATTACAAAGGCAAAGACATCAGAAACTGTAGGTAGCATAATTCTTGAACAGCAGATAACATTTTAAAGACATTTAAAATAATATTTAGATTTTTTTTAATCAAAAACATAATCAGGTTTTACTTTTTTCTACATTTATGTACTCTGAACATATCCACCTCAAAATTTTAGCAGTATCAGTTAAGTAAAACATTTTTAGAAAAGGTTCATGCCCAGATAGATACATTAAAAATCCTGCTGTAGATTTAGTATGACAAACTTGGCTTCCCATGATTTTGTAAACAGCAGACATGTTGCTCACCCAGGTTAATCTGCAGCAGTAGTTTGGCCTTGTTAAGCTCCAGGGTTATGTAATCTCCCTGCTGGCCCTCACTATGAAGAATCACACCATCGCTCTCTGACGTCTTAAACCTCAACGCTATCACATCTTTGATGATCTTCACCTTCTTCACCTGTAGGGTGAGAAAAAGGAAACAGTCGTGATAGTGGTACAGGTGGTGTATTTTCAATTAGGAATACTGGAGAAAAAAAATCCATTTCTTTTTTTAAAGTGTTGTTGAATGTAAGCATGCAACCTTTATACAAGATAATGATGTAGGACTTTCGGGGGTGGGGGGGCTTTTTGTTGAAAACACAGTCAGAGGTGTTTAATCCAGTACCTTAAACCGATATGAGATGACACCCTGTCCATCAAAATTGATCATGTCTGCCCCTAAAAAAGCAGAAAGCAGAGAGTAACAAAAGTTAAATAAATAAACAGACAGAATAACCTGTGCCTTATACCTAAAGACAACAGTTCAAGAACAAAAAGCTGTTCTGACAAAGATAGTGTAGTAAAGAGGCTGCTGGGTCCACAGATCAGTTGAAAACTTTTAAGCCTTAATAGACCAGTGGTATTCTTTTCTATTTGTTTTTTTTTCCTTCCACAAGACTCATCTATATCAAACCAAAAAACAAAAGCACACAATATCATGCACAATAACTTCCAGGCAGTAAAACTGAGCAGCAGAAGCTTCATAAAACAGGTTTCCGTGGCCAAGTAGCTGCATACAAGCCTCACATCACCAAGTCCAATGCCAAGTGTCAGAGAGAGCGTTGTAATGCTGGACTGTGGAGCAGTGGAAACGTGTTCTGTGAGTGACGAGTCACGCTTCTCTGTTTGGAAGTCAGATGGGCAAGTCGGGCTTTGGTTGATGCCAGGAGAACGTTACCTGCCTGACTGCATTACAGTATGAGGCTTTCTTTGAGGGTTTGAGTTAGGCCCCTCTTCTCCAGTGACTGTCAATCTTCATGCTTCAGCATACCAAGACAATTCTGGACAATGCTATGCTTCCAGCTTTGGGGCAACAGTGTGGAGAAGGCCCTTTTCTATTCCAACATGACTGTGCACCAGTGCACAAAGCAAAGACTACAAAGACATGGTTTGATGAGTGTGGAATACTTGACTGGCCTGCACAGAGCCCTGACCTAAACCCCATTAAGCACATTTGGGATGAACTGGGACAGAGACTGTGAGCCAGTCCTTCTTGTCCATCATCAGTGCTTGACCTCATAAATGCTCTACAGAATGAATGGGCACACATGTCTACAAAAACACTCCAAAATCTGTGGAAAGCCTTTCAAGAAGAGCGGAGGATAGCTATGAAAGAGGGAGTAACCCCATATAAAAGTTCAAGTACACTTAGAAGACATTCATGACTTCAACAAAAAAAAAAAAAAAAAAAAAAACAGCAGATAATCAGATCTCTGCTCTGTTTCTTTCTGTCACAGTCTTACTATTTCATGACTCATTTATGAAATAATTGATTTTCTGTTGTTCTATGTTAATCAGAATGGAGAAGAGCATGTAAATTTCCCAGCATGATGGTTCAGGATCCCTTCATAGGCTCCCACTCTGGCACAGACACAAAAACATAAAGCCTTTTTATTCCACAGTCCTAGATGAGCCCTCATATGCTTCTGCATGTAATCAAACACCTCCTAAATCCAGAATTATAATCCACACTCAGCATATTCTGTGATTGTAATCAAATCTACATTTGATGTTGTCTTTACACTTGTTTTCTTTGACTTTCATTATCGGACCAAGACGCAGGAAAACATTTATAACTTGATTCAAACAGAACTTGAGAGTTGGGGTGTGAAGATGAGTTCTAATTTTCTGTCTGAACCCTGAAGAAAGAAGCAGTGACAGTTTAATCATGAGAGAGCACTGTGGGCTTCAAACTAAACTGACGGACAGCTGTGAAAATGCTGCTAAAGACTGGAGGGATTACGTGTTGTGCCTCTATGTCTCTGCTATCATTAATATGTGAGATGTCAGCGTGTGCTCAACAGGTATTTATTTATGTGTCTTATTTGAGGCGGACTGCAGTGTCAGAATAAGGAAAGAGATACATTTTCTGAACAGTATTGTTTATTTCACAGGCTATCAAATCAGCGTCACTGTCTTGTATTTTAAACTTATTTTTCATTTTGTAAAAGTATCTTTATCATGTAAATAGTGTAAAATAAATTGTTACCCTGCGGGTGTTCATGACCAAAACTACAGCATACATACAAATAACATTTATTTTACACAGATCAGACCTGGTCATATGACAGACATTGATTAATTTGTAGTAATTTAACCCTTTAAGTGCAAAAACCAGGCGTTTGTTATGTAAAAATAGGGCTGTCAAGATTAATCGAGTTAATAGTGATTAATTAAGATCCACATTTAGTGCACCTATTTTTTTTATGGCAATTAATCACAAGTTTTTTTGCCCCTTTCAACACACTTTGATTAAAGCACGTCAGTGTCTCCCTGCGGCCACAGTGATGTAAAATAAATCCACCACTTCTCCTCAGTGTCTCATTTTACTTTAAAAAAACTTACAGACAGCTCAGTGGACATGACATCTAAAGTGTTTTAATGTTCTCATATCAGTTCTAATCCATAACAAGTTCATTTTTCTTTTGTTGAATTAATGTTAGAATCTTTGATCTGCCAAGCAGGTCTGAATGGAAACTGAAAGTCATAGAATCTTTTAAACAGCACAGTGAGTTAGAGTTATATTTAATTCTGAAACATGTAACGCTTATAACCTTTGAAAAGAACAAAGTGACTCAACTAGAAAACATGGGGAAAAGTAATACAAGTGCTGAGCTCATAAAAAAGTTAAACATTTAACAAATAATTAGTCTGTGTCTTGCTGGTGTGGCAATCTGGTACTCCCTGTTGTTTGTTGTCTGTGCTGACGACAAAGTATTTATTTATCTATTTATTTATTTAGTAGGTTGAATAAATAGCAATGCCTGAAATAAGGAACGCCATATGAATTGTTCAAAGAGACATGAGTATATTTAATTTGCTGTATGATAGATATTAAAGTTATGATAAAGGACAAGAAAGTGAGGAGGCTGAGCTTGT
The DNA here is from genome assembly GCF_018320785.1 of Cheilinus undulatus. Taxonomy (NCBI): domain Eukaryota; kingdom Metazoa; phylum Chordata; class Actinopteri; order Labriformes; family Labridae; genus Cheilinus; species Cheilinus undulatus. The sequence continues at coordinate 14,448,301 of NC_054883.1, read as the reverse complement.
TTGTTTTCCATGTGGGTCTGTTGTACTTCTATGTTGTCTATTTATTTATATCTTTTTGTTTAATTGTTTTGTTTTGTTCTGTTCTTTCTTTATTTTTCTTGTTTGGGTTGTCTTTATGATAATTATGTATCTTTATTGTCATTGTGTAATTTTTTTTGCTTGAAAAATGAAAATAAAATATTATAAAAATTAATAAATTGAAAGTCATTTACCTGTAGTTTAAGACAGCAGAAAAAATCCAGAATAACAAAAACAGTTTAAATTACAAAATAGTGATATTTTAAAATGCAATAAAAGCATGCACTCAGTCGCGATTAACTATAGAAATCCTGAGATCAATCGCGATTCAAAATATCAGCCTTTTGACAGCCCTACAAAACAGACTAAAGAAAAATCTATATTTTAATCAGAGCAGTCAAAACATTGATATTTTGAATAAATTAGAATAAAGAAAATACCTGAGAATCAAGCAGCGTATATGGAAGACTATCATCTTATTTCTGAGAGATAACACAAAATAATTAATTAATTAATTACAGAGAAGTGCCACAATATTATAACAAATTAGTTGATAAATAATCCGTTATTACTCGATAGATCCTTACTTAATGTTACCATATTTGTAACTTGGTATAAATTCAAATTATTGCTTGGTAACGGTCTTATTCTTTTTATCTTTTTCTGAAGAAAATAGTTGATTATTATTCTTAGTATGATAAAATTACTCTGTTATTAGGTCCCAATGAAAAAAAGTGTTATGTAATGTTTCAGCCAAGATCAGTCTTGATAATAAAACATCAAATATTGATGTTTTTTTTTTTTTTTTTAAGAGTTCATGCCTTTCAATCATCTCTTTCATATTACTGAGCCATGACCTCATACCTCCATTTTTCATAATTGTATTTGTTCATAAATCACTGCTTTTGGTCATGTTTACATCTGTCAGAGGGTTTGGCCAATTCTAAAGCAATAAAAAGAGTGAAAAAGATGCTGACTATGACCACTGGATTTTGGAGATACTAGGTTTTGGCCCGTTTCAGTGATGTGCACATTGGCTTTCCTCAAAAGAGGTTATTACAGCCTTGAATGTGTTCGTAATGAGCAACAATCCTGGTTTCAGATGAAACCACATTACTCCTGGAGGTCCATCCTAATCAAAGTTTCTCCTGCCGGCCAAAGAGCAGCTCCATGTGTTCACAAAGGCCATGGCAGAGGTTAAAGAGAAAAAGAAAGCTTTGTCGTCTTTCTGGCCTGTCTTTATTTTGTATTGACGTCTCATATGCTGTTCAGTTTGGCTCGTTGAAGGCGGATCTAGAAGTGAAAAAGTTTCGATTATACACCTAGCGAACACTTAAACAAACTGCCATACTGTTTTGTCCTTTGACAGCTGTAATTGGTTTTATTCTAACTTAAGGCAAACCAATCTTTAATGCATCAGGTTACACATGCTTCAACGGCAGAGGGATTCATAACATCAGAGATGAAACCGTGAATGCACAAGTCTCTGATGAATTCAGATGGCAGCTACATCCAGCAGATATTACATTTCAACGGCAGTGACATTCACAGATGCATATTAATACCTTACCCACTATTATAAAATGTGACAAGCTGGTGGAGAAGCTGCTTCAGTGACTGAATCAAATCTTAATCATACCTCACCTAAAGGCAGTCTAGTTATACCAGTATTACTGTTTTTTTTTTTTAATGATTTAATATTTACAATAAGTTTCATTTACTATTTAATGTTTCTTATTATCAAATCTGTGAACTAACTTCCATGTTTTAAGCATGTTACAATCTTTTTTTATCCTCCTCCATTTGACTTCTTGGCTGGCAGCACTGCAGGGATGGATGCTATTTCAGTCAGAACATAGGAGCAGAAAAACTGGCTCTACTGAAGCACAAAGGTAGACTTATGTATAAGAAGTCAGTTATTAAGTTAAAGTGGTTTTGGAGTGTTCTTACCAGAGGGGACAGACGATGGGTTTAAACATAGAGTAGGCGGGATTGTTCTGTTTTATTGCATTGTGTATCTGTGCATACACGTGTGTCTCATCCTCATTATAACATTTGCTTTTCATCTAACATAATTAGCAAGAGGACTGCAATGCATGCCCTTATATTTACACAGACACCCACACACTTATGAGACAAATCCACACAAAGTGCAATCCTGTCTCCAGAATCAAAGATGTCTGTGCTCCTTCTTTAACTGTAATTTATGCAGAAGCTAAATCGAAAATTGTTATCACAATCAATTTGGCAGCCTTTAATGGGATGAGAGCAATAAGGCAGTAGGAGTCAGTGCCCTGGATGATACATTTGTAAGGAGGGAGAAAGTGTTTGCATCTGTGAGGGTCTGTAAGGCTCTTAATGGGCCCTTCAAAGTTCTGTACAGAGGTTTGTGTCCACATTGGTTTTAAAATAAAATTAGAAATAAAATTAGAAAAAAAAAAACATGAAAATATATACAGTATTTGTAAATATTTTTGTATAGTTTTTCAGAAATCTGTTTTTATGGTTTCAGGAATGTGCATATATAAACCTAAGGACATTTCTGTTCTGATTCAGTGTTAATTTTGGCAGCTATTTTTAATTTTAGTCTTAGTTTTAGTCTTTAGATGAAATGTATTTTAGATTTAGTCACATTTTGGTCATTTCTTTCCTTTTTAGTTTTAGTCTAGTTTTAGTTGACAAAAACTAAAAACATTTTAGTCTAGTTTTAGTCCATAAAAAGTCCTCACATTTTAGTCTTTACCTTTAGTCCAAGCATTTATTTTCTTGCCTGAATCTGGTACCAGATCACGGTAGTGTGTTCTCTGCTCTCTGCCAAACTGGGGTCCCTGCTTTCTACAGCTGAGAGGCAGGATAGATACAGCTACATTGTTTTTTGACAGCTTTACCCACAGTGGAAAATTATCACAGATTTTGAATGTCAGACAAAAACTAAATTACATTTTAGTCTAGTTTAAGTCATTTTGATGAAAACTAAACTTAGTTTTTGTCAGTTTTAGTTCTCACTTTTGTTAGTTTCAGTCTAGTTTATGTCATAGAAAAAAAGGCTGTCCATCAACATTTTTAGTCATAGTTTTAGTTGACAAAATGAACAATGGGGAGATTATTACTTCATGGTAATAAATCTGGCACCATTGAAAAGCCTGTTTATTTCCCTGTTAAACCATGCTGACTGCATGCTTGTTACCAGCCTGGTCAAACACTGCTGTGGGATGGCATCTCATTCTTTAACCAGCACTTGTCACTAGTCAGTCAGTGTGGTTGTGCCGGTCACTCTGGAATGAAGAGCATGTCGGCTCAAAGCATCACTGTTATAAATGAATGTGTGAAATGGGAGCTACCTGGTGTGCAGACATTTTGCTTCTTACCATCGTAGATGAACACACATGGTTCATGAAAAAATGGCGATCTTGCTAAAACACTATCCTCTAACATGCTAATTATTTTTATTATTTCTGACATATTCATATACAGATGAGGACAAAATGATCACAAATCATCAATTATCAGTTGACCTTTTTTGTAGAGCCATTGCAAAAACCATTATTGTGCAATGATGTGCTTCAACTTTGTAATGTTTAAAGCTTGTAAAAGTGAGTAAAAACTGAGGGTTATCTTCCAATTCACACACAATATAAAAACTTGTGCTGTTTTGTTTATGCTAAAAGGTGTTGTGTGGAAATACAACTGAGACAGCAGGTATGCTACCAACACAGTGTAATCAGAAATAGAGGTTTAGTTATATCTATTAAAATTTTAGGAGACAACATTGGCTGAAGATGATTATTTGTATTTTTGTCTCTACTCACAGTATGAGCAGCCGTACACTTCTATGCGCAGACCGATCCGTCCTTCCTCGCTCCAGTCCAGCGGGATGAGCCGCAGGAAGCGTGCAATAATTCCCTGCTGCAGCTCATGGCGAACTGAGCTCTCAGAGTTTGAGTTTCCAGAGAAGGCCTGCAAAAACACCAACACAAATTCAAATTAAATACATCAAAGCCACATGCCTACAGTCAAACAAGCAGCTTCAAGACATGCTCCACTCACCACATGCTGACCTAAGTTGCAGAGTCACAGAACAGAATCATTTGAATGTGCATCTCTGACTCCAGGGGAGTGGGAAAGGAAACTGTCTCTTGTTTTCAGCTTAAAGTGCATGTCAGATACTTCCTGTTCACATTGCTCCATATTTAAGCTGATTTCAGGCTCCCTAGAGATTCACTGGAGCTTGTGATGAGGTTTACAGTTCCTCGTCTTATTAGCATTTGGTTCAACACAATCCCAGCCCTCAGGAAACATCACAGTGTATTGTTTACAAGCCAACAAATATGTAAAAAGCTTTCCTCAGCAAAATGCTCCGATGTCTGTTGATTTATGTGCTAAACTGCAGTTTGCACAGACACATATTTTCTGAGACAAATGTTTGGGATTTTGTCTAAAAAAACACTGAAACACTGCATTTTCCTTCTCTCTAAAGAACCCAGCTGCTTCAAAAAAGAACATTAGCCGTGGATATTCACAGAGAAAATCTCAACAGATGACCTTAACAACTCAACTACCACCCTTCAAGTGGCCGAGTCTGTCTGGAGCTTCTTATCCCATTAGGTACTCCCCTAAAGCTCACGATCAAGAGTTAAATTAAACTTCTGCCACTTTTTATAAAAGAACAGACAAAAAGTACCAGAATAATACGAATTTAACTCTCTACATGTACATGGACAGTTACCATCTCAATCTTATGGTTAACTTTTTCAAAAACAAAAAAGACCCTGCTGTTCTGAACTTTATGGACAAAAGTATTTGGCTGCCTGACTATTACACCAACAGGGACTGCAATGACAATGTATTCAAATACATGCACTGTACAGCTACAACAGCTTCCACTCTTCGTGGGAGGTTTTCCACAAGATTCTGTGGGAATGTGTGCCCATTCATTCTGTTGAGCATTTATGAGGTCAGACACTGGTGCTGTATGAGAAAGTCTGGTTTGCAATCTCGATTCTGGTTCATCGCAAAGGTGCTTGACAGGGTTGAGGTCAGGGCTTAGTGTGGGCCTGTCAAGTTTTTCTACATCCAACTCATCAAATCATGTCTTTCTAGTCCTTCTGTGTGCTCAGTCATGTTGGAATAGAAAAGGGCCTTCTCCACACTGTTGCCCCAAAGCTGGAAGCATAGCATTGTCCAGAGTTGTCTTGATATGCTGAAGCATTAAAAATGGCCTTCACAAGAGATAAGAGGCCTAGCCCAAACCCTGAAAAACATCCCACCATTATCCAAAACTTCACAGTTAGCACAATGCAGTCAAGCAGATAATATTCTATCAGTGTAGGTACCAGATGTCTTCTATTTCTGATGATGTAGCACCTTAGGATTAGCTGTGATGTCATATTGTATGGTTGGAAGCCAACAAAGTGGGACAGAGAACCCATTAGCTTTCCACAAAACTACCCTCTAAAGCTAGCTTTAGTATTGTAACATTACTCATACTGTTATTCTCTCTTTACCTCCAAATCCAGCTCGTTCAACCCTCCTTCTTTTTTGAGGGGATATTTAGAGTATGAAAAACATCATTTTGAATAAAATATCTTAATTCTATGACATTTAACGTGTCTCAAATGGCCATGACTCCATGTTTGTGCCATTTTTTGAGCTTAGCTTAATGTTGGTGGAAATTCAGAACTCTTCAGTTATGGAATCAGCAGAGCGTTGGCGACATTGACTCCACTCTTTGATTTTACGTGGTCTTTTGTTCATGGCTGAGTTGCTGTTGTTCCTAAATGCTTCAATTTTCTGATAATATCAATTACAGTTGATGGTGGAATATCTACCAGGGATGAAATATCACAAACCTCATTGCAAAGGTGGCATCCATCACAGTCCAGCGTTGGAAGTCACCGAGCTCTTCAGAACAACACATTTAGGATCACAAATGTTTGCAAATAGAGACTGCATGGCTAGGTGCTTGATTTTATACACATGTGGCAACAGGTCATAATTCAAACACCTGAATTCAATGATCAACAAAGGTGGCCAAATACTTTGTCCATATATTGTACTGCGTACACTCTGACCTCTGAGTAGCTTTGAGGAGAAAGAAGGTTATTTATATTTTAAACTAAAGCCTAGACATAAAACCAGCATTTGAAAGTGGCCAAACTGGTCAAAACTTTCCTAAAAACCAACAAACAACCAAAGAAGCTTCAGGGACCAGCACTAACTCATGTTATTTGCATGTTCTTGGACTTCCTGTGTCAAACTCGTCTCTCTCTTCTCTTTTACTGTTAAACCCTGTAAATCCTCCTTCACATCACGGTCTCTCTGTTGCACGCTTGTCTCCTTCTATTCTGTTTTCAAACTGCCTGTAGTGCTGGCTCAGGATGTCAAGCACACAAAGGCACAAATTGATCAATTTGCATGCACATATGTGTATTACCACAAACGCCCACACACCACAAACCTTTCCGTTAAAACCCTACATCCCCCTTAAACTCATTTCACAGTTGGAAATAAAATATTAATAACACTACAGGTCTGAATTGTCGACTTAGAGAGGATTTGGCTGACAGTGCGAAAGGCTTCCCTTCTTTTTGTCCAGGTGATACTTCTTTTTGCTTACACCCCTAAAGGTATAAGAGGGAGAGAGGGAAGGAACAAAGCCATTCCCTTTTCCACCCAAAAGCTCAACCCCCGTCCTGATTTTCCAGCTTCTTTCTCTATTGTGCTCATCCTCCTATTCGTCACTTATCTGTGCTCGGCTGAATGAACAGCTCAATTTAAAGACATTATCGTGCAGAGTAGAGGGCAGAAGGCTGGATGCTGAAGAGAAGAAGGGGAAGGAGTAGGAGGAAGGAATATTAGAAAGGAAAAACTTGTGGGTGCTAAAACCTTGCAATAGTTTGCCAAGTCAAGCATTTAATTCCTTCTATTCCAAAGTCAAATCATTAACTGGCACACCAGTGAAGGATTGAGTATTTGTATGTGAGTGTGTGTGTGTTTGCAGATTCAGTATGAGACAGGTTATTTCAGGACATGTGGGTGTAAGTTTTAGGCAAAGTAAGCGCTTAGACATTTTGACATTGTACTTTTATAAAGAACTGAGGCACTGTAAGGTGACAACAGCCGCACAGTGCCTAAGGCAACTGTACAGTTTTTTAAGCACTGCTGGTCAGGTGTTGTTTCCTGCTTTGGCATTTGAAGCTTGAATGTGCCATTCACTGATTTTTGCCCCTTATTCCAGAACATCTTAGAATCTCAGCAGTAGCTTTACTGAGTTGCTGTCCCTCAAACATTATCTTTCCTCTACAGCCACAGCCAGGAGCTCCCTCAGTCTCCTCTCCTTACACCTTCAGGGCCTTCTGCAGATTTAACCCTGTCACTTCAGCACCAAATTCATCCAATTGTGCCTTCAAATCCTGAACCAGCACCACAAGCAGTTCAAATACTCTGAGGATCTGGGAGAAGACTCATTTGTATAGGTGAGGTAGTCAAATAACTTGTGGCGTAGATGGGATTTGTCCTTAGATGCTGAAGGCCCTAGACGTTTTAGGGCTGTCATGGCTGATGCGCCTCTTCAATGTGACGTGGAAGACTGGGGTGGCAGACCAGGATGGTGGTTCCTGTTCTGAAAAGGGGGTCCAGAGGGTGTGCTCCAATTATAAAGGTATTACACTACTCAGCTTCCCAGGACAAGTCTACTCTAGGCTGCTAGAATGGAGACTCCGGCCACTTGTTGAACCGTGCATACATAAGGAACAATGCAGACTCCCTCCTGCCCTTGGGACAGGGGACAGGCACCTTACCCTTGCAGGGCTTCTTGAGGGAGCATGCTCATCCCGTCTATATGTGTTTTGTGGACTTGGAAAAGGCTTATGGTCCATTGCACAAAGGATAATGTAGGGGGTACTGAGGGAATATGGGGTCCGCTGCAATGAGCCAACAGGTCCCTGTGTTAAAGTGAAAGCTGTGTTTGCATTGTAGGCACAAAGTCCAACACATTCCCGGTGAGTGTTGGGCCCCCGCCTGGGCTGCCCCTTCTCTCTCATTCTGTTTGTGGACAGGATTTAGAGATGTAGCCAGGGGGAGGAAGGTTCCTAGTATGGTGGCCTCAGAATTTCATCTATGCTTTTCGCAGATGACATGGCTCTGTTGGCTTCCTCAGCTGGCGACCTCCAGTCTGCCATGAGTAAGTGAGGCCTGCAGGTTTTTAGATGTTCTGGGCTCTTTTATGAACTCCTGAATGAGTCAATGATGGGCTTTTGGAGTTATTTTGGTGGGCTAGCAAGCCCTGCGAAGGTTCATCACTGTTCCAATTTTTTTCCATTTGTGGATAATGGCTCTCACTTCAGTTCGCTGGTGTCCCAAAGCCTTAGAAATGTCTCTGTTGCCTTTTCAAAACTGATTAATGCCAATGACTTTGTTTCTCATCTGTTCTTGAATTTCTTTAGATAGCTGTATGATGTGGCCTGGACTGACCCAGTCACCACTCAGTGTTGCAGACTGGTGATGGTTGGGTCTACTTTACCTTGAGTTGTCCACTTTTGGCTTATAAAGGCTGGGACTTTCATGCGTGTGCATGCGTTTATTTTTTTTTAATTAATTTGATTCTTTTTATGGATTGGTGTGTTTCTCACAAAGTTTGGGATTCAGTTGATTTAAAACAAAATAATTTGGTGCACTGGGGAATCTTCGCCAACTCTAAGCCCAAACACATTTCTATGTGTTGTGAGTGCTCATGCAGACACTTTTACAATATTAAACAGGGAATCTGCTGCAGTTGGACTATTTAAAGTTGGTATTAAAGTTGCTGAAGTATAACTTCATGTGAAAATCAAAACTGAGGAGCTGTTATATGAGATCAGGGAAGAAATAGAAATGGGGAGAAAGTTGTAAAACAAAAATAATGAGGGAAGCTAGGGGCAAGTCAGTCACCTCATTTGGTGTTTGGACCTCCAGGGCTGCCGTCATTCAAGAAAAACAAGCCAATCTATCTACTGCAGCTGCTCATTATAAGGCCTGTAGTTGTCTGTGTCACACACTAACAAATCACTCACTGTGTAAACAAGATTCATGTGCATGTTGGCAGGCTTGTATCCCATATGCACATCCTGGCACACTTCTATTTAAACCCATTACCCACTTTTCTTCCTCCTTACTCTCTTATATCCCCCCTGGCTGATTGTTTAATTCCCTAAATGTGCATCTGTCACTGTTCTCCCTGTGTTTGTTTCTGCATCTGTCTATTTGTGCATGTGTTTGTGTTTTGACAGCAAGAGAGAGCAGATCTCCAGACACTGGGAAACAACAAGCGGAAGCTATTTTCTGCTGTTTGCTTCCTGCAACTGGACCCTGTTTTGGACCAGCCAAGAGTCGGGGCCATTGTGTTTGTCTGTGTGTGCGTGCATGTGGATTTGTGAGTGGTTGTCTTTCTAACTGAGGCAGGGGAAATCAGTCCAGCCTGGTCTGGTCCTTTGTTTTTATCGACAAGTGTGCAGGACAAAACAGAAGGGCCAGAAAGGAATTTGTGTTTCCTTGAAGCTCAGAAGGTGGTTGTTTGTACAGGCCCAAGGAAACATGACAAAAATGTAGTGCTTAATGCACAATAGGAATCTAAAAATGTGGTTTAGACATTAAAAGAATTAACTTTACAATTTAAATAATAAACTTGAAATTTAGCTCTGGTGCCTCCAATTTCTTTGGATCTTTGCTGAGATGTCTCTACCAGTAAAACAAATACATTGGACATGATTGAGAAAGTTGCACACCTCACCTCTCTGTAGAAGGTGTCACAGCTGACAATGATATCAGAGCAAAAACCAAGCCATGAGGTCAAAGAAACTGCAGAGCTGCAGAGCTCAGAGCCAAGATGATGTTGACAAGCACAGATCAGGGGAAGCTTGTCTGCTGCACTATAGGTTCAAAAGAACAGTGGCCTCCATAACTCTCAACCAGAACAAGTTTGGCAAAACCAGGACTTTTTTAAGAGCTAGTTGCCTGGCCAAACTGAGCAACAGATGGAGAAGGGCTTTTGTAAGACAGTAACCAAGAATGATTGGTGAAAGGCAATCTTAATGCTTTAGTATTCCAAGACATTCTGGATGCTATGCTTCCAACTGTGTTGCGACAGTTTGAGGTCCTATTCTACTCCAACATGACTGTGCCCCAGAGCACAAAGAAGGACAATAAAGACATGGTTTGATGAGTTCAGTGTGGAGGAACTTGACTGGCCTGCACAGATCCCTGACCTCATCCCCATTGAGCACCTTTGGGATGAACTGGAGCAGAAATTGCATGTCAGGCCTTCTGGTACAACATCGGTGCCTGACCTCATAAATGCTCTAAGATACGATATTCTTTTATAAATTCCAAGAATGAATGGGCACACATTCCCACAGAAACACTCCAAAATCTTATGGAAAGCCTTCTAACAAGAGTGGAGGCTGTCAGAATGGAAAAAGAGGGGCCCACTCCATATCAAAGTACAAGTATTTGAATTTGTCCTCACAGTCCCTGTTAGTGTAATGGTCATGTGGCCGGATACTTTTGTCCATATCGTGCATCTTTAGCTGATTTCGAGTCACTTCATAATAGGTCAGATAGCAAATGGAGATTATGCACAGCTTCTCCCTGAAGAGAAATTAGTGCCAGCTGATGAGAAGGATTAGCAATGGGATCAAACGGGTTAAACTCATTTAATATTAATCTTTGATCTTTAAGAGGTTCATCATACAGTTTGATGTGTACTGATTGATGTTATCCTTTACAATTGATCTGTACTTAAGGTCCTAGGGCCCCATACACATGAAACCAAGGTCATGCACACAGCATATGACTGCTACTGCTTGCTATTTTAAAGTAATAGATAAAGTCAGTATCAAAATCCAAATGTTTGAATTCCTCCTATCAGGCCTCACGGGAATGTACTGCTTGCAGTCACATGGATGACTTTTACAACCCTGCTCTGAATTGACATCCAGCCTTCTGCCCTCTACTGGGTTATAATTCATTCAGGGAAACTCTCGTCACATATTTATTTATTTTATCACAAAATGTATCTACAGTGTTACTTGGCTGAGAAGGCCCAAAGAAGCTCCCTGGATTAGTCAAGCAGCATGCTTTTACTTTTCAGGGAACTCATGGCTAGAAACCCCCATATGGATAGAGACATCTATGACAATGCATATTGAATACTGTAAAATAAGTTGAAAAGCAAATAATCAATAGTTGCTTGAATCTGAATATGACGGTGCAACAAGCTGTATGCTATAAAGGAGGAGGCTGGGGTGGAGGAGGTTCTGCTTTGCCAGCAGCAGCAGCAGTGTGGTGAATCAGCATTAATGCAAGTAGGGAATAGTGAGAAATACACCACTGTGTTGAGAGAAAGAGCTGTGATTGGCTGTGGGAGCTGGAAGGCAATAATTGGGATCAGCTGGCTGTCAGCTGATCATGGCTGGATGTATGACTGCCATATCCTGCATGATCTAATGCTAGGCTTCATTAAGAAGCATATTTCCACTGACAGCTGTTTGATGAGGCCCACTATTTTTGTGTGATGGTAAAAAAAAATGTTTTACAGCACGATAACCTGCAAAAAAACAAACATTCTCATTATCTAGACTGTTGGTGATAGATGGTGTCCTCTGACACATTTCTCCAAAATCCTTTTCCAAACATTTCTCAGGGGTTTTAATGTCAAATCTCTGAGTGTGTGAGCTGTATGATTCACAAAGAGGAGTCCAGAATGAATGAGCTTGAGAAAGCTGCTCCAAAAACATCACACTCCTTTACAATAAGCAGGTGAAGTAGAGTAGCAAATACAAACACTAACATAGCAACGTAGCTCTGGGTGGTACGAGTTTCTTTTTTTAGCCAAGGCAGGGAGGTCGTCTTCACTCCATCAGCACTAGTCCCCCTGTGAGCTGAGGGGAGAGAAGGTGCCAAATGTTCACAGCCTGAGTAATGGGCTCTTAAAGCTCGTTTAACCCATTCTGAGTATGTGTGAGAGAGAGAGTCTGACCAGTCTGTAGAATATAATTCAGCGCCAGGGATTATTCATCCCAATGATACTTTAATGAAGTAATTGCTGATAACAGTGTGCTGCTAAGATGTTCCTTTATGTTTTTGAGAGCACTTTATGGTCTTTGTTTACCCTGCCATAATTAATTTGCAAAAATGGAAGACTATAATGAAACCTTCCTGAAGTGGTCCCCATGCTTTTGATTATAAAGTTTATGGTACCCTTTAAACTAACTCTGTGGGAGTTCCAGTAGGTGGATGCAGTCCCTGAAAGCTTCACTCAAGAAATCTGCTCTCCTCCATGGCTATGGATAAGGATACAGATGGACAATGTACCAGCCCCAGCAATAGTAACAACATTTTCTCAGTGTGTAAGTTGTAGAATGAAGGGGGTCATTTTCCATGTCACTCAGACAGGTTTGAAACTTGAAAGAGATGTTAAAATGAGAACAAGAGGAGAGGAGACATTGCATAAGCTGTTAAACTTGGTACTTGTCATTTTCTGCACATAGCCAATCAGCATTTTTAACAATTAGCACTCTATGCAGAAAAAAAACACTCTTGGCATCAGCTGATGCTGCAGTTGAAAACAGGTCAACTTCAACAACAGCAACACTTCAACTGTCAATCACAAGGAAGAAGAAAAAACAAAAATGTTTCCAGGTCTACCAGGACAAGATGTCTTTACATTGTTTTTATGTTCATTGGTGGTAGTTCCCTGAGTAAGGAAATACGAGGCCTTTCTGGATACTCATGAAGGAATGAGTGATCATTTTTTTCTAACAAATTTACACCCTGAACTTGAGGTTCTGGGCACTGCTAGAGCTAAGAGAACCAGGTATTGGACACATTTCCTAAAGCTGTAGATATGTAGACTAGCTGTTTAACCCAGGGCTGCCCACAGAATTAGCTGGGCCTCTGAAAAACCCAGAGAAAGACCACGCCCCCCCCCCCGTCACTTTTGCCACTTAAACCCATTTTTGGTGGTTTTTGCCATTTTTGCCACTATTTTGCCTAGGGTTTTATTTGCCACTTTAAATGCATTTTTTGTGTTTTGCAGCTGTTCTGCCACTGTTTTTGCCAACCCCCTTTTTTTTTTATTTTTACTTTTTCCCACTTTTGGTGCTTAACACCCCTTTTTGCCACATTTTTTGCCACTTTAATCCCATTTTTGCCACTTTTCACCAATTTAGATCACTTTCTGTCACTTTTTACCTATTTTTTTCTGGTTTTAGCCATTTGTTGCTTCTGATTTGCCATGTTATATCAGTTTTTTTTTTTTTTTTTTTTTTTACCACTTTTTGCCCATTATTGCCACTTAACCCATCTTTGCAGTGTTTTCTCAATTTTTTTGCCACTTTAATTTTGCTATTTTTTCTCCAATTTTCACATGTTTTGGCAATGTCTTGCCACCTTAATCTAATGTATAATGTTTTTTTCTTTTTTTTTTTTGCCATTTTTTTTGCCATTTTTTCCAAGTTAACACGTTTTTTGTCTTTCCTGGGGGGTTTTTCAGCCAATTTAGAACTTTTTTTTTTGCTTTTTTTGTGCCTCTTTTTGCCACTTCTCCCAATTTTGCTGTTTTTCACCCTTTTTGCCATTTTTGTTGTTACCTCATGTTCATTCTTTTTGGCACTCTTATCCAATTTTTGCCCTTTCCACCTTTTTTTTTTCTTTTAATTTTATGTTTGTGTGTGGTTAAAGGATAAAAAATACTATTATCACAGCTTTACTTTACAATGGAGCATGATTTGCTGACCTTTATGCGCCCATTTGGCAGGGCCTGAGAAAGCTTTTCCCTTTACCCCTTTCATATCTGGATGTGCAACCGTGTGCTATGGGCATCATGCAATACTATACTCAACATGGCACTCTATAATCTTGGACAGCAGGGTAATGTGCAAAACAACTTATATTTTATATTTCTGTTCAAAGATTTCAGCAATGTGCAATAAAACGAAGACCTGAGTTCTCAGGCAGCTAGCACCATGCACTTTAGCACTATGGCACTTTAATTAGCACTAGCACTTTTTAATTTACTGTGTATAAATACCATGGTTCCCCAACTCCCAGTCTGTTCTTATTTTAGACTGTATGTCCTTTAGTTTGTCCACAGTTTATGTATGCTGCTTGTCTTTTAATATGCTCTGTGTGTTTTATTCCTATTTACTGATGTTTATTTTTGTTCTATGTGTTTACACCAATCTGCTAATGGGACTGGGGATGGAAAATAACCATTGGGCTATAATCCCATGTATTTACATGTAAATGTCCATTAATGCATATTGTCCCATTTAAAAAAAAATAATAAAAAAAATAAAAAATCTAAATCTAAATCTAAACCAAACTGACACTGAAAACATGTGGTAGTGATTATGTGTCTGCATGCAGGTTTTTAAGACCAGTGCACAAATGTTTCATCAGCCAAAGCGTGTTCCTCTATCAGTACCATTATTGAAATAGTGATTAATTCAAGATTGCCGGTATTGACAGCCTCTGAGGAATTGCATCTGTCATCATCTGGTGTTTTAATTATCATTCATTCATCAGTGTCAGTGTGACTCATCAGTAGAACATTAGTGAGGCTTTAAAAAACAATATTTTACTGAAAAATCAATCCTGCAGCTGTCAGGTTTTACTGATTATCCTCCTCAGTGAGTCACAGAAAGGACCTTTAAGCTCAAAAGACAGATTCTGTGGGTTTGATTGTGAAAGAGTGCAGTCATCGATGTGCAGTGATGGCAGGTAGAGACTGGTGGACAAATGTTCCTAAATTAAACCCTCATGTATAAGACAGCAGGACAGGTGGGTTTTCTCTCATAATCTCTCAATAAAGCTCATCCAGTGATGAATGAGACTGAGCGACTGAATGGGTTAAAACGAGGTCTGATTGTGGCTCAATGTATGTATGCAAACATCCAGCTGGCCTGAGCGCCTACCACCCCACCATGTTTTCAGTCAGAACCACTTATAGCTCAATATTATCACAAATTAGGAAAGGAAAACCACACAATAAAAGGCCAACACTTTGGAAGATGCACATATTACACTCTTATGGGGGCATTCAAGTTTGCCCATAAGAGGGAAGCTTTCTTGGTCCCAGCCACCCTGGGGGCCCATGGAGGTAAGCAAATTAAAGTTAAAGTTAAGCTGTGATAACCATATTTTATTTCTAAACAATAACCACTGCTATAAAAGCATAATTTTCTATTCCACAGCATGAAGTCTTCTGAAAATATGAACACCTTTTCTTGAAACAGAATTAAAACGGGTTAAAGTGGCAAAAATGGAAGGAAAAGGTGGAGAAATGGGATTTTAGAAGTAGCAAAAAATGGATACAAATTTTCAAAAATGGTTTAAGAGTGGCAAAACTGTTGCAAAATGGTTAAGTGTGTTACAAATAGCAAAATTACCCTTAAAGTGGCAACAATTGATGTGAAAACAGTGAAAGATGGTTAAAATTGGAAAACAAATGTGTGAAAAAAAGAGGTTAATAGTGGAAAAAAATTGGTGAACAGAAGCATCATTAGGCAGAAAGCAGCAACATTTGATTTTTAAAAAATGGCATAAAATAGGTGAAAAAATAGTGAAAATGGTTTAAATGTGGAAGAAATGGTGGTGGGGTGAAATGTAATAACAAAGTGGAAAGAAGGGGTAAATGGGGCAAAAATGGTCAGTAAAGGAGTAAAAATAGGATGTGGCAAAATTTTGTTTAAAGTGCTATAAAATGGTTTAAAGTTTCAAAAAAGAGAGAAAAAATAGTCAAATAGGATAAATGAATGGCGGAAAATAGTTTACAGGGGTAAAAATGTGCAGAGTTACAAGGGGTAAAAAATTTGCAAAATTGGTATAAAGTTGCAAAAAAACAGTAGAAATTGGCAAAAAGTGGGCAAAACTGATAAAAAAGTAGAAAATAATTGTGTCAAAATATTGGTGTAACAACCAGTGAAATGTGAATAATATTGGCAAAATGGCCATAAAAGTGGTGAAAAGTGTTTAACAGTGGCAAAAAATGGGTCTACCAAGGCAACAATAGGCAGAGAGTGGCAAATTTGGTTAAGAGTGTCAAAAACAGGCAGAAAATACATGGAAAGGATTCAAAAGTGGAATAAATAAGAGGAAAATTGGGTAAAATTTGATTTAAAAAGTGGCAAAAATGGGTTAAATGAGTGAAAATTGTGTTAAAAACATATCATGTTAAAAAAATTGGACAAAGCCTGTGTTACGTCAACCGTCTGCTTACAACAGGCAGACTCAAACAGCTTTTGAAGCCAATCAGTGGCGGCCTCCCTCTTGAAATCGCTCTGTCAACTGAACAACTTAACGGCAAACAAGAGCCCGCCCACTGAGCTTGACTTCCTGTCAGCTAAGCTAGCATTCTGGTTGACAGAAGGCCTGGTTGTATATACATGTTAATATGCATCTGGTCTAAGTAAGAACATCAAAAAGAGAAAAATAAATGGGTCCAGTATATGTTTTTTACTGCAGGGACAAAAATGAATGGCATCTGCACACCTTAAAAATATTCCCTCTGTATTTGGAAACCTAAGCATTATTTAAAAATAAACATACCTTATAAAGCATTATGTATGTCATTCATTGAGACAAAAGAGGACAAAGCCAGCGGCAGTTACAAAAACACTCGTGAGATGAATGAGATTTGGAGTATTTGCAGAAATATTAGAGGCAATGAATCAGGATTAGTGACAGAGAAAACATTAGTGAATAATACATAGAATAATTATGATGCAGCACAGAAGAACAACAGCTTAATTTGCTTTTAACTATAAAGAACCTTATTTGTCACTGCAAAGGGTTTTTACTGGAGCAAGAGGGAGAATGATTGCGGAAGTATTCATATTAATAAATGCAAAGCTTGATACCCACAAAATGACATGAGAAAAACAAACACTTTAGAAATTGGTCATGAGAACAAGAGCTTCAGGCTGGCTGAAAATCAACGTTGTGAGGTCGAGGGTGGAGAGATCTATCATGACAGTAGACAGGCTGATCTAGAACTCCAACAAAGAGGATGATCATGGAGCAGCAGTGATGGTGAGTGTGAGAGGAGTGTCGGATATCATTAAGTGTGGATCTGCAGAGGCCTTAGCTGGAGTTTGGGGGATCAGCCTGGAGTTTCCCAAAGCCAAACATGGAAAGGAAAACACTTGCCTACTCTCTTATTAAATGTCTAACAGACTCATGACATGACAACCTTACCCCCCCATTGCAAATAAAGCCTGAATAAGAAGAAACCAGGAATAGGGTAAATACTTTCACATCTCTTTACCTCGGCACTTGCTGGACATTTGCATCCACACACCCACACATGTACACACACGCTGTGCTCACTCACCCAAATGTTCCCGTCTTGGTGATAAGGCTTCCAATTCCTTCCTGTGTCGCTGTAGAGGAGTCTGTACCGCGTCGTCCAATCAGAGCTGCTGTAGCGACCTTGTGTTGCTATGGCGCTCACCTGCATTCTGGAACCCAGGTCCACCTGCAGCCACTGGTAATGGTCACTGTCCAGAGGAGACCATCCACCAGCACCTGTAGAGATAGAGACACTTTTATAATAAGTGTTTAACCAGAGATTCTTAGTGTGGTCAAATGGTTCGGTCTATGACGAATGGTGGAAAATCCTTTTCTCTTCAGTTTATAATCATGGCTTATGTACAGGATGAGATGGCATGGTTGAAGAATGTACAGGAGCAGCATGGGGTACTGGGTACTGGTATTGGTATCCTGCTGAATCTGTTCAGGACTAAGCTACTGGGAAGGTACTGGTTTAGTATGAAATATTGAAAAGGCACAAAGGGAGAGCTTTCTGGGGCCCAGCCAAATTGGGGGTATGGGACATTGAATTTAAATAAAAATAAAATTAAAAAAAAAAAAAAAAAAGTGGAATGAAGCAAAAAAATAAAATAAAAAGAGGACAAAAGTGAGAAAATTGTGTCAAAACTGACAGTAAATAAATAAATAAATTAAAAAAACAAGTGGCAACGGGGATAAAAAGTGGCAAAAAGATATTAAAATAAGAAAAAAAGGTTTAAATTGGCAAACCATTTGCAAAACCAGTGAAAGATGGCAACAGTAAGTTAAAATTGGCAATAATGGGCAAAAAGGGATAAAAATGGGTTCAAATTAACAATAAAAACCTGCAAAAAACTGGTATAAAATGAGTGTAAAGGGGCAAAAATGTGGGGAAAAAAGTAAAAAAAAGAGTAGACAAAACTGGGTGTGGGTGGACAAACAATGGCAAGAAATGGCCAGAAAAAAAAACAGCAAAAATAGTTTGAATAGTTTGAAGAAAAATAGTTTGAAGAAATTTGAATTGAAGAAACAGTGGCAAAATGAGTGAAAAATGGCTTAAATTGGTTAAAACTAGCAAAAATGGAAAAAAGTAAAAAAAAAAAACAAAAAAAAAATAGTGAAAAAAAAGCAAAAATATGTTGAAAGTGGCATAAATATAGCATTAAAATGCCAAAAAAGAAATCGCCAGATTGGGCAAAACAGCGGCAAAAATGGGATAAAAGTAGCATAAAGAAGTGGCTCATCTATAGTTTTAGTTATTATTTAATCTGCTCTTACCTGGCTATGCTTTGCTGATCCCTCTACAAGCTGCTTTTGCAACCCTCCTCCATCCCAGCTCCTCCTTTATTCAGCTTCCGACTTAACCAATGTCAACCTGTTGCCATTGATGCCTGCTCTGTTCTGGGGTTTTCTGTGGGCAGCCCTGAATGTGCACTATATGCTTCATGAGCAGTTCAGCTGGCTGAGTGCAGGGAAGCGTTATACTGTATGTGGAGACCAAAACATGAAGAACATAGTCTGCTGTAAAAGGGCAGGCCATTCATGACTTTAAGAGAAATAACTTTCAGGTCACTCCAAGTACCAGCTCAACTCTCTGAAGAGTCTAGTCAGACTCCAAACAATCCATCCTGGTAAACCTCTGGCTGAGTCTGTCATCACATTTATTGTTAGCAGACATTTCAGGGCAGAAGACACAACCAGAAATAGAAGAAGTATGAAAGATATTTCACAATGGATTCCTTTCAAATGTTGATATTCAAGACAGAACATGATACTTCAGAGTCCTGCAAATAGTTTAAGCTCAAATAAAACAAAGAATGAAACCAAGATAGGACTATGAGCACACCATGGCACTGTTTGCTCTGAAGATATCGATTTATCACAAAGTGCTTACACAAGCTCAAACCATATGGCACATTCAGAGATATGTAAATATGCTAAATTCAAATATTGTCAAGCACAAATTTAATCTACTTCTCACTGACACTCACATCTGGTTATCTCTTCAAACTTCCAGCTAAGCTGTGCGTCGATATGTGCTTCCTTGAGTGCAGATTAAAGCGATGTTTCAGTCTGGAAGAAAGCACTGACATTTTCACATCTTCACATCAAATTTGTGTCTAAATCGATATACTTTTTTACTTTTAAAAATTATTCACACCTTTCTGCACAGTTATCAAATTTATACAGAACAATGTGCAACTAAGAAAGTCTTGCAAGGTGACAGAAAACTTTGAAGGAAATTGCAGTCCATGAAAGCACCAAAGGAATAGCTTTGAGTTGTATTTTCCCAAGGCTACAGAGTCAAACGTTGGAATAGACGGCTGTGTTTGCCTTGTAATCCACTCAGTGGCAGTCCATGTCCTCGTGTCCCCGCCTGATATCTCACGGCTCTGCCTTCATTTCCAGACAAACAGCCATGTGTTCTCCAAAAGTGGCCTCATATCACACCTCCAGGTGTCTCCCTGACGTAGGGCCAGCCATCCCCTTAATCTAGCAGGTTAACAGGCCTCGGGTTAAATGATGCACAAATAAAAGAGCAAGGCCAGATGGAAGGGAAGCTGGCAGGATCCCATTGACCTGTTTTCATCTGCCATGTAGAGAAAATCAGAGGTGTGATGCCAGTATTGTCAAACCAGTGTGAGAAGTACAAGACACAGTGTGCATACAAGCAGATAAACTCACAAACAAACACAAGCACTGAAGATGTATCAGAGCGGCAAACCCTCGAGTCTGTGGCAGAATGTGACTTTGAAATGATTATCAAGAAGAGTGGGTGGTGGATGGAGTGAGAACAGGCCATGTCACGGTCATCTGCTTTGATTTTCTCATATGGATTTTTCTGTGAAAGGACACGAATACAGATAAGAAAGTGACAGAGTTGAAAGAGCACGTGGAAAGTGATTTATTTGTAAAAGAAAAGAGGATATAGAGAGCAGGCAAAGGGGAATAAAGAAAGAGAATGGTAGATAACAAGGTAAAGACACGATTAGAGGGTAGAAAAGGAATGCCAAGCATAGTAGAGGAGAGATAATAGTCACATGATAAATAGAGGGTGAGGCAGTGTGTGATGTATCCCCTCCTGCCTTGACAAAAATCTTATATCTTATCCAATTACAGAGCCATTACACTCCAGCCCCGGCCCTGACAGATAACTAGGCCTGTATGTGTGGAAATGTCAATATCTCAAAAACCTGCCGCTGTAAAGCCGTTCTCCAATGTGGGGGAAACACTGTCAAAAGAAGAGAAAAGAGGCAGGAAGGGCTGGAGGGTGAGGAATCAGGGACAAAAAGATAGGATGATGGTGCTAAGTAAAGAGACAGTTGAAAAAGCAACCTGTGACCAAGGGAGTGTGATACCAAGAACAAGATCTGGGGATAGCACGTCGGAAATAGCAAAGAGAAGATGTGAGCTAAGGGGTTTGGCATGAAACAGAAGGAGGTAGAGAAATGGAAATGGGAGAGGGTAAGAGAGATGGATGAGTAAGGGAGAAAAAGGAACAACAAAATGGGATTGTATGGCTGTAAGACCAGAGATGAGATCGCATGTGGATGGGAAAAAAGGGGCAAAAAGGGGAGCGACAGAGGCTTGGAGAGGAGATAGATGATGCTTTAAGTGAGGGGAAGAGGTGGGACAGGGCAGAAGGACTTGGATAAAAAAATATTAGAGATAGAGATAACGTTAACAGAGAGTTAGACCAGAGATATAGAGGGTATGCACTCATGTGGCTTCATTTTGTGATTCTATCTTGATTATTTATTCTGTTTTTCTTCTATCAGACAAAGAAATGTAGGAGATGTTTTTTACCTTGACATGTTTTTACTGTTTCTGCAGTCATCCTCAGAAGTGTCACCTGACTGCTGTGACATATCCTTATCAGCTGATCTTCCCAGACACACCTTGGACTCTCTTACCCAATGAGCATTGGGTGTTGGAGGGCGTGGCCAGCCTGATAGACCTGTCAGGCTGACCACGCCTGGTAAGAACAGCTGATAAGGACAGGTCAGATGACGCTTCTCAGGAAGATTGCAGATGACAGTAGAAACATGTGAAGGTAAAAACAGAATCTCCTACACCTGTTTGTCTGAAAAAAAGAAACAGAATAGATAAGGGTAACACTGACATCACTTCACAGTCAGGCTAAGTGGTAAAATGCTCTGAAATACAGCTGTCTGCTCTATACGGATGAAATCAGACTAATATCCACTGAACTTTGGGATATTTGGTCTCAACAAAGCTCCGTAAGGTGTCCTAAAGTCACGGTGGATCACTAACATTGATACATCCAAAAATAAGTTTTCTGCCATTGTGTGGACCTGACTTTAAGCAGTTCATCACGATGGATGTGAAACTCAATTAACTTCAAACACTCTTGTTAATATTAAAGTTAAGATCAGTTGTTTCTCCACATTTCAATGTTTAATTTATTTCTTTTAACTCTAGGTCAGGGGTCATCAGCTACATTTGTACAAGGGCCATCTTTTTCCTAAACAGGCACTTTCAGGCCAAATGTTTAAATAATCGAAAGCATTTTCTAAAATGGTGTTTTTTTCACAGATTTTTATTTTTTTTCTGAATGTATGCAATTCCGAGGCTCTTACAGTGAGATCAGTCACTATATCACAACCAGCCACTAGGGGGTGACTGAGATATTTTAGCTGAATATTTCTGTGGCTGTCATGTTGTCTATCACTGGGTTTGATGCTGATAAGCTGTGTAGTGATAAATGAAAAACCCCAGGAAAACTGCACACAAAACACCTGAAGCCGAACGTTTCCATTGATAACAATTTTTTTTTTTTTTTTTTTTTTTAATCAAGAATGGACTGATAAATGTGTGTGTTTACAGGCACTGTATTTGTTAATGATGGCTGGCAGGTGGACTTATAAAAAGGATGAAACATAAAGCCATTCCTGGTTAAAATGTTTCGATCTCAATTATTTTGGGAGTGATTTTAATAACTGTAGAGAGTTTAGGACTAAATAAAAGATACAAGAATTGACACAACAAAAGTTTTTGTTTACATGTTTAGAATTTGATAATGTTCTGGGGGCCAGATGGGAAGGTATGGGGGGCCTGATGTGGTTGCCAGTTGATGACCGCTGCTCAAGGTTATCCATAAAAAGATCGCACTGTGGTTTTTAAATCTGTCTTGGAAAATTTGGAATGTATTTCAAAACAAGATTAATTTTTCCCCGGCTGTCTTTCCTAATCTAGTTCTATTTTAACTCCACTTAAACCCTCATTCTACTTTTTTAATGTGACAAATTCATACAGTACAATTCTTAACTTTAATATTATGTTGTATAAACTTTTAAAGTATCGGATACATTCCCTTTATGAAGCATTTACACTGGGTTATATGTACAGCTATAAAGCATAAACTGTTATCATAAGAAGACTTGTCTCTAGATATTTAAAGATTTGGTTGATCTGCTGAAATTTCAGTTATTTATTGACCTTTAAGGTCAGAGGAAGGAGTTTAGATTATGTTCATCAGCTTGATGTAGCTACTGAAGACGTAACTTGCCTGACTGATGTTTGGTGGAGGAGGGATAATGGTACACAGCTGTTTTAGGCTTTGGTGCCTTCCTGTACCAGTTGTCTCCTTATGGTCTCATTGTCTTTGCTGCCTTCACTGTGAAGGCTTTAACATGTCTAGAAACAAACAGGATGATGGTAAAGGCAGAGGGTTGTTGGTGCATGATGTAATAGGGGTGTGGGGTTACCAGAAGTAACAGATAGGAATGATGGAGAAGAAAATAGATTTAATAGTCCACAGGGATGTAAAAAGTTCAAAGGATTTTGGAGGTGATAGGAGGCATTTGGGAAGGATGGACAAAAGAGACAAGAGCGGAATTGTGATGATTTTAGAGAGGTCACACAAGGGACAAGAATACAGTATGTGCTGTAGGAAAAATACAAAAGGGGTAAAGAAACGATCAGAGATGGACAAATGCTGTAAGAGATTGGAGAGAAAGGACAAAGAGGAACAGATGAGAGGTAAGAGGGAAGAAGGGGCTGCTTGAGAGATGTTAGAATGTGAGGTGAGGGGTGATATAAAAAAAGAAGAGCAGAGGTGCAATGAGAGGTGAAAGCAAAAGGGAGAAAGGGTGACAGGAGAAAGTGGAGATGGAGAGGGCGAACAGCGGGGAAACGGAGGGTAAGAGTGCAAGACAGAGTGAACAAGAGCATGCATGGAAGAAAAAAGGAGGAGAGCATCGGGACGGGAAAGGGGAGGAGGGAGGAGTGCTGGGGGAATGTCACCTGTCACACACACAGATGTTTGGGGAGGAAAGGAGAAGCAGGAGAAGGATAGAGGACAGAAACAGGGGTGCAGAGAAGGGCAAAGGAACCACCTCTGAGGAGGAGATGAGAAAAAAGGAGAAAGAAAAGGAACACAGAGAGAAGATCAGGAGATAGAGCTGAGGACAAAGGTTTTGGAGGAAGTGCAAGGCAAGACGAACAGAGAGAATAAAGCCTTAAAGCAAGATGGGCAGATACCAGAGGACCACCATAGCATGTTTTTCTTTCCTCTACTAAAACCGATGAATGTCCTTAAAGACCTCAGTAACTTTTATAGATCAAGTAAATTAGAAAACAGTAAACAAAAGCACATTTGATATGTGTATGATGCATAGGGCCTACAAAATGTATTCAACCCCAAATGGAAAATAAATCTTCAACAGTTCTTTCCTGGACTAGTTTTTTTTTTTTTTTTTCTTTTTAGACTGGCTAACAAATTGATTGCTGCAAAATAACTGATTAGCTACTGTCAGGCAGATTGAACATACATTAATGACTTTAAAAAAAATCAATCAGATTTTAGCACACTGGGGAACCTTACATGTATTGATGGCTGAGTCCAATCTGTCTATAGGGGACTCCTTTATCCTCAGCAGCTCCACTTTAGTTTATACCTGTAATGCTTTTGAATTGTGCAGACTTTCAGTAGCCACACTGGTGTTGGCATTTTAAAAATGCAACATAATAGAAATCACTTTCATCTGTTACCTAAAAGCTAACCAGGTAAAACTTTCCCAGTGGGCCCCTCACAGGCCGGTGCCAGCTAAATGGAATTCACACAGAAAGGCTCTTTCTGAGATAAAAGGATCCAACTGAGGCTAATGTACACGACTGGAGTTTTTCCCGGCTTACAGGACACAGTGTGAGCTATCTATGATGGCACAGATAACCCTGCACTGAAGCACAGGAGGCACAGGTGGAGGTGTGTGTTGGAGTGAAAACCTGCTGATACCACTGCTGATTATGGCTGAAAATATTCCCATACAGAAGCAAAGAAGTCATAATAGAAATATAGTTTTTGCTCTTTTAAATTAAACCACAACAAAGTAGAAGCCACAACAAGTAATCTTGGAATTTTGTAGGTCATAGTGAAATGAACGAATCTTCAAAGTGCTGACTGAGGAAAGACAGGGAGTTAATGGAAAGAGAATCAAACCTGGGAGAGCCTCTGGGAACTTCGGCCAAAAACGGCAGCCTTTTGAAACTGTTAACCTCCAAAATCTGTCAGATATTTTTCTTGTTTCACATCTCAATTCACGCTGTGAAAGAAACCCTCAGCTATGAGTCATGTGACCGGACCACAGGCAAAGATAAAGCAGCTCCCTTTGATGGCTTTGAACTTGAATCAAACAGTTTCCACTGCTTCAGCGAGTCCGGACTTTGTGTTTTTTTTTTTTTTTTTTTTTTTTTGCTCTGCTCTTCTCTTGGTTTGTTGTTGTTCAAAGAGAAGGATGATCAGAGGTCAACTTATTGGGCAAGTCACAGGGCTGACAGACGAGAGTGTGGAATATAAATATTAGAGAATATATCTAAAATTGAAATTCAAATGAGAACCAAAGAGTAAACATCTGTTTTTGATGATAAAAGTGGTTTTATCTTTTACTGTCAAACACGCAAATGGAAAGTATGTGGCTTAATTCACTATGGAAATGGCTTTTATAGAGCGGACAAGTCAGGCAAGTGGAAAGAGTGGAGATTATATGAACAAAAGTTTTTGGACACACCTGTTAATTGTTGAATTCAGGTGTTTCAATCAGACCTATTGCCAAAGATGTAGAAATAAAGCACCTGGCCATGCAGTCTTTAAAATGTGTCGTCATATTGTGAAGAACTGAGTGACATCAAACGTGATGATACCACCTTTGAAATAAGTTAGTTCATGAAAGTTCATTCTTGCTGGATATTCCACAGTCAGCTGTACATGCCTTTATCAAAAAGTGGAAGAGTTTAAGAATAACAGCAACTCTGCCACATAGCAGAAGAGCCTGGGTTTGGCGGATACCAGATGAATGTTACCTGTCTGACTACACTGTGCCAGCTGTGGGGTTTGGTGGAGGAGGGGAAAATGGTCTTGGGCTGTTTTTTAAGGTCTGGGCTTGTCCCCTTATCTCTAGTGAAGGCCAATCTTAATGCTTCAGCAGATCAAGACATTCTGGACAATGCTATGCTTCCAACTTTGTGTCAACAGTTTGGGGGAAGGCCTTTTTCTATTCCAGCATGACTGTACCCCAGAGCACAAAGGACTAGAAAGACATGGAAAGTCTTCCAAGAAGGGTGGAGGCTGTTTTAGCTGCAAAAGGGGGACCTACTCCACAGTAAAGTGTGTATTTTTGAATACAATGTTATTACAGTCCCTGTTGGTGTGATGGTCAGGTGCCTGAATACTTATGTCCATATCCTGTAAATGCACACAGGACTCTTCTATGAATCTCAGAAAAAGTGAGAGTTGTTTTTATCTTAATGGGAAATGCATTGTCTTAAATAAGATGTGAGGCTGTAGGAGAGAGGGTACAGACTGAAAACAGCTGGTTAGTCTTCTGCTTGTGTTTCATCTTTCTGTCATGGAGTGAAGGGAGAGGATGAAGATGGAGTAATTTAATTAGGAGCGGACCACCATAATGGATAGACGACTGGAAAAGCGTCTAACATTTTTTCTATGAGATGACAGAGTGGAGGAAATGCATGAAAAGAGGTGGAGGGATGTGGCTAACTGTGCAGGAAGTCAGAGAACAGTTGTTCTGCATTTCTGTTTCCTTGTGCATTTAAAAAGGCAGGGCTACAGTAAAACTTTGAAAACTTTTCTTTTTAAACTTAAGTGAAAGAATGCATCAGTGTGAAACTGTGACAGAGGAAAACTGAATAATGAGGCCTGGAAAGAAAAGAAGGAGACATGCTGAGAAAATGGAATGTTGGAATGAGAACGTTTGAATGAAAAACAAAAATTGGAGGGAGAAAAGATGAGGGGGGGAAAGAATAGTGACAAGGATGTGATGGAATCCTGGGAGAGATATGACAGAGGCAATGAGGAGAAAAGAAAATGGACTATTTAGATCAGTGTTTGTAATTATAGGCCCAATCTCCTGCAAAAACCAGTGGTGGAAAACAGTGCCTGACTGTTGTACTCAAGTAAAAGTACAGTTAGTTGGGTTAAAATGTACTTAAGTGAGGTAAAAGTACTGCTCTATAGATCTACTCAGGTAAAAGTAAAAAGTAAGACATTGAAAGTTCACTCAGAGTAGTGAGTATTGGGTATTTCCAAGGTGAAATATAATCTTTCTTTAATGTGCAATATAAACAAAAGAAAATGGATCTCCAACAAGTTTTTTTTTTATTAGGAGGTGTTACTTTACATAAATTAAAACCCAACAGGAGGAAATGTAGGATCATTCTCTTATAGATGCTTCTGACCGTTATGTGTTGTGGGAGCCAAACTTGTAGAAAGTGTTTAGTTTTTACTCTGTACTTAATTAAAATATAATTAAGAACAATACTTCCCCCAAAACATGCTTAAGTAAAAGTCAAATTAGTCATTTTAAAAAGTAAAAGTACAAAAAAAGCTACATGGGATAGCAAAAATGGGATAAAAGTGGCAAAAAAAATTGGGTTAAACAGAGACAAAATGGGCTTAGAAAGGCAAAAAATATCAAAATGGGTTAAAGGGTGAAAAGCTGTAAAAAAGTGCTGAAATTTGGGTTTAAAGAGACAAAAATTGAAGGTCTAAGAGAGGCAAATGGGTCAAAAGTTGGTTAAAGTGGTTTAAAAGGATATAACTGGGACAACAGCAACACAAATGGGATAAGAAAGGCATAATGGGTAGGAAAAAAATGTTAAAAAAAATGAAAAAAAAGGTGTGGAAAATAGGTTCAGTGGAAAAACTGTGTTGAGAAAGGCAAAAAGGGGTCAAAATGAGTGAAAAAAATTGTGAAATGCTGTTAAAAAAGTGGCAAATTGGGTTTAAAGAGACAAAATGGGAAAACAATAGCATAAATTGGCTAAAACAGGCAAAAGTTGGTATAAAGTGGCTAAAAAGTGGTGAAAATCAGTGTTTAATGTGGGTTAACAAGTAGCAAAAATTGGTTAAAAGTGGCAAAAAAAAGGTTAAAAAGAGAGAAATGGGATAACAGTGGCAAAAACTGATCTATAGAAGACAAAAAGTGGTCGAAACATATTGCATAACATGTCATGATTCTGCTCCAGTTCCATGGAGGTAGTGAAATACATCCATGTCAAACTTTAACTGGTTGTGTTTGATCATTACATTAGATTTAGAACACACCAGAGAAATTTAAGTGTGAATTTTCAGAATTATGCAATCCTAGCTCAGATGCATCCAGAATTGTTTAAAGAGTGTCCCTTTCGAAGCTCATTGTTCTCGTTCCCTCCAGTCTGTTCCCACTCTTCCATCTTTTAACCTCTATGTCATCCATTCCTGTCTCTCTCCTTTGCCTTCACTCTCTCCATGTCTCCTCTATTTTAACCTGTATCCACAGGGCATGTGTCTTCAGCTGACAGAACACAGCCCTGTGTGAGCTGCATATCACAGCTCATGAGCTCTGGATGTGACAGTTGCAAACCTACGAGGATCTCATCCCTCATTTATTAAAAGTTAGAGCAGAGCTTTTCAAGCCCTTTTTGGCACATGATTAGGAATTCAGATCCAAAAATTCCCATGGCTGCAAAAAGTGTCAGACTGTCATGACAGTCTTTTTTTTTCTTCTTATAGGAGCTGTTAGTTCATGTCCTCCAAAGATTTGAAGAGACTTTGCAAAGTCAAAAAATGACTACATAAGAGAAAATTCAACTTGGGATTGGACAGTAAAGTTTAAAGGATAGCCAGAATTTCAAATCGAGCAGGGGCCTAGAGGCCAAAAAAGCTTAGAATAATGGCATCCACCATTAATCTTTACATGGTGCTGTGGGAACAGGCATTTTAATTCTCCATCTCTACAACAGGAACCATGTTTACATCAGCTGACATCTGAAGAAAATGGAGGTATCAATGTAAATTGTAAGTTTTGTCACTTTGGACCCTTATGCAGCATCAGGGACAGTGTGAGAGTAGCTACACTCAGGATTATTCCTGCTAAACATTATTGTATTGGTGTTTACACATTGGCCTGGTCAGGTCAGGTATGGGAGCATATGCAGCACCTCAATGCCTCAACATTGGTCCTGTACTGCTCTGCCCTCCTGATGGCCATCCCCCAGGCCTATGCCAGGCCGGGTATCCTCCCGGCCCCCCGCCCTCTCCAGGACACACAATCATCCCCAACGTCTGGGTGAGCCCCATGGATCCTGGACACCCAGTATGTGGTGAGCTGGATCAGGCCTGGGAAAGCCCTCCAAGTGCCTGCAAAAGCACATAGTACGAGCAAAGACCAGAAGGCAAACCCTTGATCCATGGGTGCCCAGGACCCAGTGGGCTGAACCAGGCATCAAGGGTGGCCATGTACAGCTGGGAAGATAGTGTGAGACAACAGGCATCAGCCTTGTGCAAGTATGGCCAATGGCCATCAAGAGACCAGAGTAGTACAGGGCCAAGGTTGATGCAAAAAAGTGCTGAGCTGGCATATTCTCCTGTACCTGACCTGACCTGAAGGTTAATTGCCAGGGTCAAGGGTGCCAATGGGGACTTTGGACCCCATGGCAAAATTCGAACAATGCTATGTTGCAAAAAAATAACCATCATTCTAGACATTTAGGGACGCTAACAGCTGTCACAGCGTTTTGTTGTTGTTGTTCTGTCTTCATCACAGTTCTTGAATTTGCACATTGCAAAAAGAGTTTTGGGATGTGCATAAGCTTTTACTGTGTAGTTAAATGCATGCACATAACACCATGTCATGTCAGTAGTCAAGGATACAAATGCTTGATACCTCGGGGCTTGTGACTGGCTGGCATACAGCAGACAGAATCTTCACAGTGTCTGCACGCCTGCAGACGCACACACCACACACATGTAGCCTACAGCATCAAACTGTAATAGCTGTCAGCCTTCACAGCAAAGCTTAATATGAGTGCTTCGTCCCATTGATTTTGTGGCTCCCCTGCTCTACAGCCCTGGGAGATTGGAGCAGATTGGTTTATCAGTGCACACTCATGCCGCTGACGGCACATTTGGAGGCTAAATGGCACTGCTTAGAGGGGCCCATCTTCAGAGTATGCCTGCGTGGGTGCAGAGGACTATATCAGTATGTGTTTATTGTTGTGTGTGCACTTGTATGCATCAGCAGCTGTTTTCATTTTCATGAATAAATGATGAGTGTGGTGTATAATCCTGTTGAAATCAACCCAAGTGTTTCAGATGCTATTATGGCAGTGGAGTATGCTTGTTTAACGTGTATTTAATGTGTTTCATGCCTTAGTAGGTTATTTTTAAACCATTTTTCAACGTCTTTATGCAGCTTATATGTAGACATTGTTTCATTGTCTGAATGTAGTCTCCATTCAGACCTTTTTGGTCTTCTAAATGTAGTCTGTGTACATCTATAACAAAAGATTCTGTATCATGTGTTACAGCGGCTATGTTGCATTAATATGAATTTGGTGACTTAAGATTTTGACTTGATCTTTGGCGTGGTCTTGGGAAAAATGTTTTAAACCCACTGCTTTAGGGTGTTAATGTGACAATCTTAAGTGTAGGCATGGTTTGGCAGTCAGCCCTTAAATGTGTCATTGTTATTCCAGCCTTGCATATTATAATTCATGCTTTAACTACTTTACCCATCCCTATTCCCCAAGGATCTCCATGCTTAAGCCCAGTTAAGACAGCTGTATAAAGTCGGGTTTCTTTCTATCTTGGTTGTCTGTCTTTGTTTAAGAAGCCATTGTCTTTCCACCTCTTTCTGTTATAATTCTATTAGAATGATTAAGCACAGCAGATAGTCCTGCTTTTATTTTCCAGCTCTAAACTCTGTTGCCTGAGCTGTAGTGGGACTATATTAGATGGAAATGCATGAATTATTAATTGTTTAAACATAGAGGGGGTGTAACTGTGCAGCCCTCTCTCTCTTCTGTGGAAATGAGCTCCAGCCTGAGTCACTGCGATAATGAATAGAGCTGAGAAAAAGAGGGAAAAAAGAAAGAGAAATGTATGGAAAAGGTGGGGCGTCTATGAAAAGCTTTCACCCACTTTTATGTCTTAACCTTAACTTGATTTTATAGAACAATCATGGCTGATATAATTTGGCCCTTCTGACAGAAAAAAAAAATGACAAAAAAAACTCTTAAATGTCAAAGTGAAAACAGATTTTAACAAAGTATTGTCCATTAAATAAAAATAATGTAAAGTAAGTGACATAAATATTCACCCACTTTAAAGTGAATGACCTAATTCAACAGAGGTCCAGACAGTTGGTGCTAGAAGTCTCAAAATTAGAGAAATCCCCCAGAGTTCAGTTACATCCATCATCAAAAAATAAAGGAATATGGCACATGTGTAAATCTGCCTAGATCAGACCTCAAAAACTGAGTGAGCATGCAAGAAGGAGACTAGTGAGAGAGGCCACCAAGACACCTATGACTACTCTGAAGGAGTAGACTCAGATTCAATCTGGACTAGAGTTCACCAAAAGGCATGTGGAAGACTCCATGGTCAAGATGAAGAAAGTTCTTTGATCTGATGAGACTAAAATTGAGCTTTTTGGTGATAAGATAAGATGCTATGTCTGGTAGACACCAAACATTGTACATCACTACAATCACAACCTCCCCACTGTGAAGCACATGGTGGCAGCATCATGCTGTGGGTATGGTTCTCAGCAGCAGGCTCTGGAAGGATTGTAAAGGTAGAGGGTAAACGAATGTGGCAAAATATAGGAAAATCCTGGGGGACGATTTTATTCAGTCTGCAAGGAAACTACGGCTTAGAAAATTCTTCTTTTTCGAGTGAGAAAATGACCCGAAGCATAGAGCGAAAGCTACACAGAAATGGTTTAAAGACAACAAGGGGACTTTCCTGGAAAATCCAGATCTCAGTCTCTTGAAAAGGGCTGTTTGCACCTGACCCCTGACATAGGTTGAGCAGGTTTGAAAAGAATAATAAAGACTGAGACCACAGACTCAGTGCTGTGATGCAGCCATAGGTATATCTACTAATACTAACCTGAAGGGGGTAAATATTTATGCTATGCATAGCTTTATGCTATGTCACTAATTTCATCTTACATTTTTTTATTCAACTGACATTACTTAGTAATCTGTTTTTCATGTTGACAAAAAAGGGGTTTTTTTGTCAAAAAAAAAAAAAAATATATATATATATATAGAGAGAGAGAGAGAGAGATCATGGTCTATTTTTAAAATGGTCAAATTTCTGGGGGG
This sequence comes from Cheilinus undulatus, assembly GCF_018320785.1. Lineage (NCBI taxonomy): Eukaryota > Metazoa > Chordata > Actinopteri > Labriformes > Labridae > Cheilinus > Cheilinus undulatus. The sequence continues at coordinate 14,416,330 of NC_054883.1, read as the reverse complement.
TGGAAATTTTTTGAGGCACTCAACGAGAACAGAATGCTGAGAAAAAGAGAAGAAGGCAAACAGCTGTGTATGCTTTGACTTTTTCCTCCCACTAGGTCACTATTTCTGCTTCGTACAACTACCATGCATCTGCACATGTAAACTTATCGTGTGTTCTCCTGAGTGTGTTTACCTCCTCTCCTGTTGAGCTTGGCGTATCCAGGTGTGTATCCATTTGAGAACACGGATGAGCTGGTGAAGGCTGTGTGAGGGAGAGGAGAGGCCAGAGGCTCATCGCACTTCTCTGTGGAAAAGAGAAGAAATGGGGAAAAAAAATTAGGAAAGAAGAAGGGAAAATAGTGCAAATTGAACCAATCCCTGCCTCTTTTTCACAATCTAGCAGCTTTGATCTGTCCCTGACATTTCTCTCCAGATTTTACTGATCACTCCATGTCCCTTAGTTCTGTAACTGACCACAGTGTAAACTCACAGCTCTTAATGAGAAAATCAAGCAAAGTAACTACAGCTGTCAGGAAAAATCACTTTAATACAGAAAACAGATAAAATCACAGAGGCATGAAGTATCTTTCCATCCATTCTTTCAATCCCACTCACACACACAAACATGCTCAGCTCTCTCAGTTCATCAGGTTTCACATAGGGAGGAGCGTTGAACGGTCTGGCAGGTGGAGGCAGCGTATCACAGTAGAATGTGAGTGAAAGCTACTATCTCAGGCTGTTGGCTTTTTGGACACAGTGCTTTATCACATGTGGACTCAGCAAAAAATATCATCATCACAGCTGGACAATATGTGTCTGTTTTTAATGTGTTTAAAAACAGTGTTGTGTGTTTAATGTGTTTAATGTGTTTTAATGTGTTTAATGTGTCTTAATATTCTTAAGAAGAATATTGAATATCATTTGATTTTATCAGAACAGAACCCCGACAGGATGGTGAAGAATATAAACAACATACATATCATCTAGTATCCCTCAAATGTTTAGATTACAATCATGTAGGGAATCAAAAACATAAATGTATGTGTTCCCATTTTATCTGCATGCTGTGCCAAAGATGCACTAATCACACAGCAACATCTGTTCATGTAATTGAAGGCCTTTATAGGTTATTTTCAAGTGTTTCAGGGTTATTTTTCCCCTTTTTCATACATCAACACATCTGTTTTAACCTCCAGAACTAATCTGTGGAGAAACACAGATGCAGTCCTATCAAGACTGCTGTTATTCATCCTCACACATTGCCCCCACTCAAGAGGGTCTCTATCGGTGGGCAACGTTGTTTTGAACGTGTGGGGATTAACTGAAGGCACAGTTTGTAATCCTGCATGCTTTCAGTGAATCAGCATCAGGACAGAATCTGTTTATGCAGAGAGTGGGTGACAAGTGATGCAGTAGGGATTCTTCATTTATTTAATCAGCAGTAAGGAGAGGTAGGCTAGTGATGGATGGGTCAAATCTGGAACCTTGAAGCTCGACTTAATATAAGACAGTAGCTAACCAAGTCAATGAATAGATCTGGCTTAGCATATTCTTTATTTATTAGTGGATCCCTCCCTGCTGTACACTGGAGACATAGAGACATCAATCAGGCACCGTTTGTGCTCCAAATCAGCACAATGGGCAGAGCCAGGTGACTCTGAGGTCTCTATTTTACCGTGTTTCTCTGGTAGCTTACAGCAGAAATTTAGCTATTAACAATAATTTTATGTTGGGATTCTTTTACTCACGGGTCTGCAGAGCGTTTTCTATTTTAGGACGGCTGATGTGTTTTAATGCCAGAGCCAATAATCAAAGGATTAAAATAGGATGAACTTTTACGGACTGAAACTAATATTTGGTTAGGTCGGTACTTTCTGATCCCAGATTGAAGCAATTCAAGTCATACATATTACCTGGCTTGACTGATTAAATTCCTGAGAAGTGCATACAAGCCACCAGCCCCCCCACCCCCAAAAAAGCAAGCTGTCTCTATACACCTCGGGGATCGAACCTGGTATTCCTGCTCCAGGGGTCACAACGCTCCCTCTTGGCCATCCCATCTACTTATGAAATAATGCGTCCAAATATTAGTTAAATATCTACATTATTCAATGCCATATAGTGTTGTGAAACGATTCTGGAGAAAGGAAGTCATTATTTTCCTCACCCTTTTAACGAAAATATGAAAAATAACAGAATAATAAGATAATTTTCCTCCTAGTCACTGATGTGTGCGACTTTAGTGTGACTCGAGTCTAAGTTGCGGACTCGAGTCCCCATCTCTCACAAAGCTCACTTTGCACGACGCTGTATGTGACAATGTGTGCAGCTGGGCCTGTCCTCTGCTGCTCAGTTGTTGAGAATAAGGACGTTACAGTTTCAGGTGATGATAAAATATGATGCAATATACTGTACCAATTACTTGCTGTAAAACACACAGCTACTCCTCAGACTCCATGCTTGCTTAAATGCTTGTTTAGACCTTGACTCACCTTGCAAGCCTCTCAACCAATCAGAGTGCTTTAAAATGAACTGCCTTCCGTTTCTACTATACTTTACTCTCACATACATATATTCTCCTTGCACATACATAGACACTTCTCTCACACACACATATTCTTCTCTAATACACATATTTTGTCCTCGCACACACATGTATTCTTCTTTCACATACATATATTTGAGAGAAGAATATATGTGTGTGGAAGGAGAATATATGTATTCAGCACTCAAAAAATTGCCTTTGGTGTAGTTTTATTTCTAGACAAGGCAACGGTCAAAATGGACATCTTTCGACTCATGGTCTCCTTTAGCGTAGACAATACTGAAGAATACCACCTTAAGAAGTACATTAGAGTGTGCTCCTTTAATTCTGTCTTTGTGAACTGCCAGGAGGTCTGCCATCACTGCAGGCAGTGTGATGGTGTGTAGCTGCATCTCCCTCACTGGAAACACAAGGCTTCTCAACCAAATTGAACACTGGTGGGATCAGCTCTGCCAGAGTGACCAACACAACCACACTGGCTGATGTGTGACCAGGCTGGTGACCAACATGAAGAGGAGGTGCATGGCTGTGTGTGGTTCTTCCACACGCAAGACTATGAGGGCTTTTTCATTTAGAAGAACCATTTTCAACAGCCTATTATGTGTTCGATGACATTTTAAGTTTTACTGTAGAAGTTCACCAGTGCAGTCTTTGACTGATATTTAATTATAGCTAGATCAACACAATATTCTCCGAGCATTTGAATTATTCTGAATAGTGTTGTTGGTCTCCTCATGTTGATGGACAACACCAAAGAACCAAGAACAAAGCTGTGACAAGCACTGCATTTTGTTGTATTGAAGCAGGCATGTTATGGCATGTGTCAGAAGAATGATGCGGCCTCTGTTGTAGCTTACTGGCATGACTTTTATTTAAATGATTGACTGCATTTGTTTATTATGTTGCTGTTCTCTGGATCAAAAAAATAATATGTATGAATTAAGTGTAACTGGGGCTTTGTTTCAAGTTTCATTGGTGAATTTCACAGTCTTGAAAATACAAGTAGTACATCAGACACTGTGTGTTTTTCCATATTAAAGTATTTCACCTTTACAAAACCAACAAGTAAGTTTAAACACAGTCCAGAGTGCAGCCCTATAGGTCATATTCTCACGACTAATGCTTGAGATTGCAGCTGCTGATATTTTCCCGTGTGCCAAGTTCAAAGTAAGGTTCTGTATGTTTAGCTACTTTAGAGAAAGCAAAGGACTTCATCCATGTGCAAATGTCAGCCAATTCCCTGGGGAGCGAGATATTCAGTGATGATGGGATACGATAAGAGAGGAAAAACTCGAATGAGAAGTGAAAAAGGTGCAAAGAGAGAGATGAGAGTTTTAAAAAGCAAGAGAGGGAGAAGACAGGTGGGTAAAGAGCACCTAATGTCTTGACATTTCTTGCTACGTAAATAACTTGGATGTGGAGAAATAACAACCAAGAGATGTGTCAGATGGCTGCCCCCATGTGGGACCAGACCAGAACAGACAGGGTTTGGCCTGGATGTTTAAAAGGCTTCACATTTCTGCCACATCACTTAAGCTAAAGGAAGTTGAAGAACATCCTAAATGTCAGGTGGCATAAAATCAAAGATTTTAGGCAGCCCTCCACAACCCCCAATGAGATAAGTGTTGTGGAAAACGGATGGATGGATAAACTCTTAAAACAAGGTTTACCATCAAGATGGGCACACTAGGAAAAAACTCTGGCTGTTGTCAGTTTAATCAAATTGTGGCAGATGGCTGTGCCTCAGTATGTCTGGTTTTGTTAGAGGTCTCTACCTGTTCACATTGAACATTTCCTCTATACTGTTGCAAAGTGCATGCTCATAGGTGGGGTACTGTAAATTATACTGTGCAATATGCTAAACATGATGAGTTTTTTTTTTTTTTTTCCATTTCGGCATTGCATAAATAATCAATAAGTTTTTGTAACAACTGGGTCAGTAAGTCAGTCAGACTGCAAGAATATTCAGCATCCTGTGCCAGACTGCCCAGCAGACTGAGGAACAAACACACAAAACTTGGCTGTCTTTATCTAATGACTGTGGAGTAGTAGTGTAGTGCTGTCAAGTCAGTCCTCACAACAAGACTGAAAGTTGAAGGTTGGGGAGTCAAGGGCTTTTATTTTCTGGGCTCTAGTCATGAACACTGCGTAAGCTGTCAAAAGTGCCAGCAGCTGCACGGCGATACAGTTTGACTCTCCAAAAAGTCAGTGAGTGGGCGACTCTCCATCTGTGCGTGCTTCCAGCTCTGGCCTGGCTGGGAAAACACTCACACTTTTTCCCTTTATATCCACATTTCTGTGTCACTCCATTCAGAGGATATTCAGGGGAGTGTGTCACCAAATTGCTTCTGTGGAAACTCCTGCAGTGACCTTATGTCTTATGTAATAATGAACAGCCCATCTCATTGATTTTGCTTGATAATTTTCATTGGTCTAGCTGAGGTTTTTATCCACAGGGAGAAACAGAATTGAACTTTTGCAGTGACTGTCTTCATTTTGGACAACCAGCCTTCAACAGCAGGTTGTTTTCTTTTAGATACAGTTTCTAAGATTGCTTAAAAAAGCTTCAAAATCTGCTTTCCATATTTAAAGAGAACATGCTTGTTTGGTTCATAAAGTGACACCTTATAAATTCCCACTTATAAATACAAATACAGTCAAAATATCTATCACAATAACAGAAATCATTTATATTTGAATAATACCTTTATGTTTGCACTGTGAGCAGTTGTCTCTCACATAGAACCTGTGTTTCATGGACAAGTTTCTACAGGAGCCTAGAATGGACAAACCATAAACTTGTAAACAATAGATTCAGTAAAAAGCTACTTATATCACGGTCTTAGTGAATACTTAATTCTGACTGACTGGAGGGTGTCCATTAGTTTTGATGTTTGAACAACTGTGGAACTTCTCAAGTGGTTCCAGTCAAAAAATCTGCAGACTGAATAAGACTTTCCTCCAGGATTTTCCAATATTTTGCCATATTCATTTTACCCTCTACCTCTAAAAGCCTTACGGAGCTGGCTGCCTAGAAGCATCCCCACAGCATGATGCTGCCACCACCTTGCTCCACAGAGGGGATGGTGTGTTCCATTTTGGTCTCATCAGACCAAAGAACTCTCTTCCTCTTGACCATGGAGTCTCCCACATGCCTTTTGGTGAACTCTAGTCCAGATTGAATCTAAGTTTTCTTCAACAGTGGCTTTCTCTTTGCCACTCTGCCATAAAGCTTTGACTGGTGAAGAACCCAGCCAACAGTTGTTGTCTGCAGACTCTCCCATCTCAGCTGCTGAAGCTTGGAACTCCTTCAAAGTAGTCAAAGGTGTCTTGGTGGCCTCTCTCACTAGTCTCCTTCTTGCATGCTCTCTCAGTTTGTGAGGATGGCCTGATCAATAACTTTTTGTATGAGTGTTCTTTTGTTTTCATGGTGTAATGGTAGCCAGGAATACTGAATACTGAATTATATCAGTCACTTATTCTATATCACATGTTCTTTTTTTAATGGCATAACTGAGAAATCTGTTTTCACTTTGACATGAAAGAGGTTTTTTTTTTTTTTTTTTTGTCAAAAAGCCAAATTATATTGACCATGATTGCTTTATAAAACCAAAGAGGAGTACAACTTTGTTGGGCATTATCATTTCATATTTCACATATAACTTTGTCATTATTGGTTTTCAGGGCCTTTGAAATGTTAAATGGAGAACACTAAAACCTCAGAACCCAGTTGAATTCACATGGAACCCAAGTTGGAGAAATTAATCACTAAGGCCTGAAGTTTCAACATGAAGAGGGAAAACTATATCACAATATTCTGCAGATTTTCCTTAAATACTTTCATCCACATTAGATGATAAGTAAAGATTTAGCTCTCTTTTATGGCCTTATTAAGATCAAATCTCCAGTCTGAAGCTCACTGACATTCTCAGATATGAATCATTTGTCAGCTGAAATTCTAAAGAAAGATGAGTTACTTCCCCCCCAAATCTATCTGTCTTTGTTTCAGTTTGTGTCACTTCCCTCTCACTCTGCCTCAGGCTGAGTTTCTTTGCTATTATATTCTCTTTTTATTCAGTATAACTTTTCATCTTTCTTTTCTCTTTGTCCCCCATCTTTGCTGCCTTTTCTATATCTATTTGTTTGGTTTATGTGTAATCCAGTGTATTCTTAGCTCCAAAAGCCACCATGTTTTATTCTCCTAATTGGGAGCTACTGTATTTTATGAAAAGTAGCACCATTTCTTCTCTGCCCGTTTATTCGGTACACTTTTCAGTCTTGTTTATTTCTCTTTCAACCATGCAATCCTCTGCATTTCCTCAACCGCTCTCCAACTACCCACAGCCAACCCCCAGGCGTGCCAGCTCTTTACTTGAGCTCAATCAACATTTTTTTTGCTCCCAGTTCCCTTCATGCCTTGGAAACCTCACCAAACAATTTTAGTCAACAGATCTAGAGCCCTGTTCCAACATGAGCACAAAGCAGGGACATGAGGGGATGTTTGGGATGGAGGAACAGTGTATAAAGACAGAAATACAACCACAAATCATACACTTGTACCTTTTTCTGGTCGGTACTCTCTTCATTTTGCATTTGCCAAGAGCTATTTGACTAGATTTTTAAACTCTAAATAAAACAATTGTTTTGACTTTGTAAAGGCTGGTTATAACTTTATTGGAAGACACTACAAGTGCTGATAAATGGTGAGAACATCAATGCTAACCAAGCATATGTTTAGCTTTGTTTTCAGGCCATATATCTGGCAGTTCCAAGACAAAAACTTAGATTCAGACTTGGCTGCATTCAAATACACCAAACAATACAAGTATCAGTTTCTGATTCATGAGTTGTTTTTCTTTGTTGGATCCAATTTCACAGCCAACTAAAAGTTTCAGAACACCCAAGGCTGTATTTCACCATCACCATGAAAACATCAAACATTCTAGCTAAAAAAAACTGGCAGCATCTCAAGTCCTCACAGTTAGTTTGTTGTACCAAATGCTGGCAAATCCTTACAAAGTTTGTCTAATAATTTCGCTATGTATAAACTCCTCAGTCAACACTCAGCTAGCCCAGCCAGCTCAATAAACCCTCCCAGGCCTGCTGTATATGTTCATCTATTATTCATGCAGATAATTAAAGGGATGCTCAGGATCACTGATGGTCTGTTTCACTGATAATCCATGCAGCCTCACGTTGCTTTATGGGTGGTATGTGGTGACAGGATGCCCCCCGGTTAGACTCGTCTGGTGTTTTTTGAATTCAGTTTTGGAAAGGGAAGTGGGACAGATGGATACGTGCATTTTTACAAAGCTTGTGTTACGGAGAGAGAGGTGGATTATAGAAGAAAGGAAAATTAAAACCTGCAAGACAAAGGCAGCAGTTTACCAAAACAAACACAGTGAATACAAAGTCCTGTTAGGTAGTTATTTTTGAGCTCGATGTAGTGACAGAAGTCATTACAGAGGTTGCAATTAAGTAGATTTGTCTGTGTTAACTTAGCTCTGCTTAAAACAAGTGGGAAGCAAGACTTTGTGAAAGTGATAGGCATTGTGTTTATTAAGAGGGTAATTATAGTGTTGGACTTTACAGCTATACAGCACCAATTTTAACTAGAAAAGATCTGTCAATGTGCAATGCCTATAAACACTAATAGAAATTGACTAAAAATAAGTGAACGCAAAAATATTCACCCCCTTTAAAGTGACTGACCTAATTCAGAGAATTGATTATTGTAGTCTCACAATTTAGTGACATTGGGATCACCTGTGTGTAGTGATTGGTCTCAGTGATTGTAATATAAAGACACTTGTGTCTGAAAGGTCAAGTCACTGGTTAATCTGTATTCCTGGCTACCATCACACCATGAAGACAAAAGAACACTCCAAGCAACTCAGAGAAAAGCATATTGAAAAGTCTATAAGTCAAGGGATGGATACAAAAACATTTCCAAGGCTCTGAACATCCCCCAGAGTTCAGTTAAATCCATCATCAAGAACTGAAGGAATATGGCACATGTGCAAATCTGCCTAGATCAGGCTGTCCTCACAAACTGAGTGAGCTTGCAAGAAGGAGCTTCAGCTGCTGAGATGGGAGAGACTCTGCAGACAACAACTGTTGGTTGGGTTCTTCTCCAGTCAAAGCTTTATGGGAGAGTGGCAAAGAGAAAGCCACTCTTGAAGAAAACTTAGATTCAACCTGGACTAGAGTTCACCAAAAGGCAGGTGGGAGACTCCACGGTCAAGAGGAAGAGAGTTCTTTGGTCTGATTGCGTGTCATACTTTGTCCTTCACAAAGATTCCAAACATTTCCACAAAGAAGCCTAAAAAATAATTTAAGTTTCAGAATTTGTATGTCTTTTTGCAGTATCTGAACCCCATCAGGATTGATAGCGTATGAGTCAGAACTCTAAAAACTGCAGTTACATCTGTCTATTCTCAACCTTTGCTCCACTTCTGAAGCCAGTAATAAATGCCCTAACTAATCCCTGCTCGTATTAAATCATGACAAAGCACTACTTGCACAAGTCTTTCTTCATCAATGCAATTCAAACAGACATAAAAAGAAAAAAATATTTGCATTCAGTGATCAGTATCAAAATGTTGAAGGCAAATCTGTGTAATCTTCATGGGAATTTGAGTTGAAATAGAACCAGCATACCAGTAATGCACACTTTTTTTTTCCTTCACTCTGTTTTAAAACAACAACTTCATCAAAATCACATCACCCTGCGTTTCTGCTTTGGCCCTTTGACCTGCTCATTTGGTGCCAGGTCCGATTGGTTATAGCAGCCTGACTCAGTGAACTCTCGGCCAGGGCTGTACTGCTCAGAGCTGCATGAAGCATGACCCTCTGTTCCTCACTGATACACTCCACCTTCCAAAGCTAGCATGCTTAAAGGTGTGTGCACAGGTGTGTGTATGTTTGAGAGTGTGCAAAAAGGAATAGAGGGTGCAAACTGGCACTGAGAAAGAGGACTGTAAGAAACAGCGGGCAAAATACAAACAGCAAGGCAGAGAAAGAAAGCAAATGTGTGAGAGGGTTGTCTGTTCATTGTGTCTGATAGCTAGAATATGGCATGCTTAAATCACTCCTATAATAAATGGCTTGGGCGTCATGAAGGTTAAATCTATACATGAAAGTGCACAGCAAATTTGTGGCATGGATTTTATTCCATTTGCATTCACAATCGCCATGCAATTAGCACCAGATTTACTGAGCTAGCAGCTCATTACACAATCAATGACTGCAACTGCCCTCCATTTGCATTTGTCAAGTCAAGGAGGGTTCAAAAGATCAGCATATTCAGAAAAAAATATCACAGTTATTCTGTCATTAGAAATACTTAATAGTGAAGAAAAGGATGGTAATTGCGGTGCCTTTTAAATGAGGTCAGTATGAATCACTGATACATCTTTAAATAAAAGCACAGAGGAAAAGATCAAGTTCTGTCAAAATAAAGTGGTTCCTAAAAAAAATGTGTTCATGTCTAGGGCACTGACTGTATATAAAGGTGGGCGCCACCACCTCTGATTGTGGAAAGGGAAGCGTACCCCAGACACATCAACCACTAACACCTTTGACTTAACATTACTTGGCGAAACACCCATTCAATTTATAGATAAACTGGCAAAAACCCTTTAGGTAAGCCAAGGTCTCATCTCATCATTCCTCTGCTACCTTACTTATCTTATTATTAATCTATAAGAGACACCTTGTTTGAGAAAATTCTTTTGATGTGCATTTTATTTAGAGTTTGATTCATGTCCTATTTGTTAACACAGGGGAGGCCCAGGCTATGCTACAGAGGCCTGACAGAAATGGGAGCTCCAAAGGAGACATTCAGGTCTGAACACCACACAGCTGAGCATTTCTACAGTTGGCATGGTTCGGTGGCACAATGTATAATTAGCATCTTCAATAATTTAGTTACAATGGATACATTTGTAGGGAACACTACCTTATCATGCAGGCCGTGTGAACCTGAGAGCTCTGTTGTGAGGGAATTAGCTCCTGATAGGGTCTCCCAAGGCAAACTGGTCCCGGGCGAAGGGCCCAGACAAGGGCGACTCAAACACTAACCACTAAATGGCAAATTGGGATATCAAATACCTCGCCTGGATGTGAATGAGGTATCTGGGAGAGGACGTGGGGGGTACTGCAGGAATATGGGGTCAGCCATCAGGTCCCCGTATAGCCAATGTGTTCCCATTGCATGCTGGCCTCCACCAGGGCTACTGCTGATCTCTGATTCTGTGATTTTCATGGACAGGATATTGAGGAGGGTTTCCGATTCAGGGACCTCCGAATTCTGTCTTTGCTTTTTGCAGATGATGTACTTCTGTGGCTTCCTCAGCTGGGGACCTCCAGCAAGCACTGGGAGCTAAGTATGTAGCGGTCAGGATGACAGTAAGTACCTCCACATCCACAGCCATGGCTGTCTGCTGGAAATGATGGATTGCTCCCTCTAGGCAGGGAGTGAGTTTCTACCTCAGGTGAAAGAGTTCAAGTATCTCAGGGTCTTGTTCACAAGTGAGGGTAAAAGGGAGCGTGAGATTGACAGGAGGACTGGTTCAGTGTCAGCAGCACTGTTGGCGTTGAGCTGGACTGTTGTTGTGAAGAGGGAGCTGAGCTGAAAGGCAAAGCTCTCCATTTACTGGGCGATCTACCTCCCAACCCTCAGCTCTGGTCCTTAATTCGGGTAATAACCAGAAGAACGAGATTGTGGATACAAGCAGCTGGAATGAGTTTTCTGTGGAAGGTGGCTGGGCTCAGGGTGGGTGAGGATTTCAGATATGTGGAGAGCACTAAGAGTAGAAATGAGCTAGTTGAGGTGGTTGCCTCCTGGGTGCCTCCTTGTGGAGGTCTTCAGGGCGCGCCCTGCTGGTAGGAGACCTCTGGGAAGACCCAGAATGTGCTGGAAGGATTATATATCCTGTATGGTCTGAGAACACCTCCGAATCCCCAGAAGAGGTTGGAAAGTGTCGCTTGGGAGAAGGATGTCGTGTTGACTTGCATCACCTGCTCATACCACGACCTGGCCCCAGATAAGTGGTTGAAGATAGCTGGATGGACTTTTTACATTTATAGAACATGTAAACCATGTGTGACCAACACATTTATCAGACTATCCATATTCTGATAACTAATCATTTCAAATTCTGATTGTTAAGGATTTAACAGGCTGAAAATGTGGCAGAAATTCTGGCTGATAACTTCAGGTGGTGACCTGGATTAGTGATTATAGTGAATCTGAATGCTTTTTGGATTTTCTTATGTCATTATTTTGGACAGAAACAGTCAAAAGAAGCATGGAATTGAATTTCCTGCTAATACATGAAATTCCATCACTTACTTTATGTTATAAATTTAGTGTTTACTGGTCATTTTAGTGTAATATATTTCCAAATGCAATTGTTTTCACTGTTTTGATGCAAGATTTTGGCAAATTTTTCACATTCACAGTTTACGAATTTTGGAAGTTGACTTCCAAACTGTGTTCATTGGGCGCATGTGACCCCCAGGGCACCAGTTGCCCAACCCTTGTTTGGATTACATGCGTGAAGTCTGTGTCGAATTGAGCAGGGAAAACTGCATAAAAGGAGCAACAGTGTAAAATCTAACCACTAATTAGTTATAATGCATGCACATACATACTGTATATGCACACTCATGCAACAGGAAGTCCAGCAGTAGAGTTCTATTTGCAAACAACCTTCAGGAAGCCTGGCACGTTAGGGTTCCCTCACCATGCAGGGCCTCCCTTAGGTTATAGGGAATCATGAGGCTGAGTGCATGGCCATGCTTGACAATGCAGTGAGGGTTTGTGTATGTGTGCATCTATACTGCTGGCTAATGGAAACTCAAGCTGTGCTACGCCCCTGCAGTCAGTGGGGTTTTCTTACAGGGATTTAGCATTGTTCCCTGTGTCAGTTATACCTGGGAGTGCTAATGGTGATTAGCATTGCTCCTGGACAAGCAATACAAAACAAGGCTTACAGGGGTTAGCTTTGTTTGTGCTGTGGCATTAAAATGATCGTTGTGCTTGTGTATTCTGGAACAGAGATGTTCACAAAATCAGCTGCTTTTAAATGAGATTCTTACTTTTGCTGCACATGAGGGATAGTGCATTTATTTCTGAAACAGCACAGTGGAAGCGAATTTGGAAGCTTTTCACACTGATGTTCCTCCTTGCCTTTGAATCTTTTTTTCAGATTCCATGTCCTGGTCGATATCTATCCTTCCTACCTCCCTGTATTTCCCTTTTCATGCTTCTTTTTCACTCCCTCACTGATCTACCCTCCTGTCTGTCAATAACAATCTCTCCTTCTCCATGCCTCCCTCTCCCATGATTCCATTTTAAATTAATTATTTTTTGAAGCAGGGTAAGGTGGAAATGGATTAATTGTGAAAGCTGCTAAAGATGAAGAGGAGATGATGCTTAGTGAGGGGGAAGAAACACATTGGGTATAAATGAAGCAGAAAGAGGGATAGAAGAATGGAGCATGGTCTGTGATGGAAGGAAAATATTCACAGGTAGAAAGACATTGGGGTGACTGTGCATGAAGAGGAGCAGTTAAACACATTATCATCAAATGACAAAAATAAAAAAAAGGATTCTTTACACAATTAATTGAATAACACACTCAAGTTCCACCTACATGCAAAAGGGGAATTTCCATGCCAGCAAGGTCAGGATGCCGGTGCTGTGCGAGTGCATGGATGTGAGAAACCTTAATTAGATCCCATGAAGCCAAACCAGCCTGAGCCATTTTCCACCTGACAGCAGGAACACAGTAGAAGGTGTTGTTTACCTCGATGACATGGAGGTTTGATGTTCACTCAGACTGCAGAGAGCATCTGTCACCTGCAGCTTTTAAAATCTGCAAGTTACCTTTATTTAGAAAGGTGTTAAACAGATGTGTGAAATAAGTGTGATCTGATTTCATTTTTAAAGAAGCCCTAGCCAAGACAGCAGCACAAGAGCGACATGATATCGTACAATCAAGATAAATACAACTAAAAATCAAGCAGCAACATATAGGGTAGAAAAGACAGCCAATTAGGAAGTGACAAAAGTGTTGGTGTCAATAGAGCTAAGGAAGTACAAAAATACCATTTAAAAACTGAGAAATAGGAGATTATGCAAGATTGTGTACATATGTTTGGCTTTTCATAAACAAATCAGTAAAAAGGTCAGAGGTATGTGAACAATGGTTAGGCTATAGCTTTGCTTTAGCTAAGCTAATGAAGCCATGCTTGCTACATAGTTAATGTTACTACGTAAGCCATTGTAGCTGCAATAGGTTTAGTTTAGCAATGTGAAATTTAGCAAATGTAGTTAATGTAGCTATGTTACTTACATATGTATTGTCACTATGTAGCAAATTTAGAAAAGTTTGCTCCAGCAATAGTTTTAGCTAAAGCAATGTGATTTTAGTAAATGTAGCTAACAAAGCTATGTTAGCTATGTATGTATTGTAGCTATGTAACCAATTTAGCTAAGTTAGCTTCCGCAATAGGTTTAGCTTTAACAATTTTAAATAAGGGAAATGTAGCTAGTGTAGCTATGTTAGCTACACATGTATTAAAGTGAAATAGCTAATGTAGCCAAGTAACCTTCAGCAAACACTGCATGAGCTAATGAAGCTAGGCTTGCTATTTTGATAATGCTACTAAACTAATATAGTGGTGTAGGTTTAGCTATGAAATATTTAGCCAATGTAGCTAACATAGCTAAATTAGCTACCTATGATTTGTAGCTACATAGCTAATGTAGCTTATTTAGTTCAGCAATAGGTTTCGCTTCAACAATGTGGCATTTAGTAAATGTTGCTAATTTAGCAATATTAGCTACATATACATTATAGCTACGTAGCTATTGTAGGTAATGTAGCTTCAGAAATTGTTGCATAAGCATACGTAGCCAAATTAGCTTGTTAGCCTTAGCTGTAGCTAAATTAGCCATGTAACTATTTGATGTGAATAAAATGTGGGCTTATGAGAAAAAAATGCAAAACTGTAAAAAGTGTAGTCTTCAGCTACATTAACAATGTAGCCTACTTAGCTAATGTTGCTTCATAAGCTTTAGCCATAGCTACATTAGCTGTGTTAAGCTGCTTTCATGGCAGACTATTTTCATTTTTTTCCTGTAAGTAGACTGTTTAGTTGTCTTTATTAAATGTTTTGTAGTTAGGTAATGCAGGCCAGGTTTTTGACTTCAAACTTTTGGTATCATAGCCCTAACCTTAACCCTTACCATAACACTATCTGGAAGTTTTATCTGATTTTATTTTGAATGTTTTAGCGTGCATTTCCTTCCTGACAGAGGAGGCATCTCACAGTTGTGGTCTGCAAAATAGGGTGTCTGCAAGAGATAGTCTGCAGTCAGACTGTCTTGAAAACAATGATATTTAAAAACACAAATGTAGGTTATGGATTGCTAGTGAATGGACCAAAAGAAAAAAGAGAAGTAAAACAGCAAACAAGTTATTATGGCCAAATTATATGAACACACTGATTCAATGTCAAAGAATGTCTGAGAGATAGGCATTCTGCACCAAACAATCAAGAGGAAACTAATAATGCCAAATAAGACAAATGGACGACCCCTAAACAAAGAAAGAGAAACAAAGAAGACAAAAGAATACCTAAATACTGGCAATGCATGAAAGTCAGCCTTTCATCTTTAAGAAGTTATGCAGAGAAGCACTTTTTACAAACATACTACCTTATTTTATTCAAACTTTGTAATTAAAGATAATTAATTCTGAAATACCACTTAGAAGGGAAAAATGCAGAGTAGCTTGTCTCACTGCTCATTAGCTGTGCAACCATGCAATTTAAAAAACACCAAGAAATAAACAAGGCTTTTGAGTTGAAGGATTCTTTGAAACGAGAGTTAGTTAATAAAAAAGGAGGAAATCATACAAAGTCTCTCTAGTTCTAGTTAGTTTTACTGTGTCCGAACAACAAGGCTGAGGGAGGAAGGAAAGAACTTTCTTGGGCAAAGTCGAAAGGCGGGAAGGGGCAGTTATTGATGCCACAGTAAAACTTAGCCAACAAATATACAAATCCATTTTATCTTAAACTGTCTTTTCTATTTGATTCATCCCTCACACTAGATGCCAACACCCTTTACAGCTGCATTTACAACGGCTGTAACCATCAATCCACTGACTGTGAGGCTGAGATCAACCAAAGACTCAGAATGGTGCATGGTGTGATGGGTTTGCTGAGCAAGACAGTGTGACGTTCCTGGTATCTGAGTTTGTGGATGAAAGTCTTTTGGTCCTTCCTGCTTTACTATACTCTTTTTAGACCTGTATGTTGGCAGATGACCAGAGGAGCTGGCTGGATTCCTTTGTGACACCTTCTCTTCAGCATATTATGGGGTATAGTTGGCAAGACCAACTATATTGTGTCCAATGCTGACGTGCTCAGGAGAGCAGGGATGGGAAGAGTCAGCTGCTTGGTACGGCAATGGCAGCTGTGCTTTACGGCACCTGGCGCACTTTCCAGGCCTGGTTAAGTTCACTGTATACCACATGCCCAGGACCTTCTGAGCTGTTCCAGATGCTGGCTGCGACTGTGTGCATAGTGGAAGGACACCTGGAGAGATGGGACATGGGCCACTTCAAGATATAACTTTGTAAGATATGGTTGAATAAGGCTGATTAAGTGGAGAGGAAAAAGCACATTGTTCTGTTGTTGCTTCAAAAGAAAACAATCATTGACAATCTGGAGTGACATCAGAACTCCTTTCACTTCTAATCAACTAAACATGATAACACGGATACAGCTGAATAGTCTGCCGGCTCAGGGAGTCAGTTTAATAAGAAACCTAATTACTGGAGACAGAGAGGCACTGGTATGTCTAAGGCACAGATAAACACAAATAATTATACAATAGCAATTTAAAAGTTCAAGTCTAAAGAGAGAGCATCCTGTTTGTGGAGTGGAAAGCTGCTGTTTGTTTTAACCTAGCTAGGGGAGAAGCAGAAGGGAAATAAGGAGAGACTGAAATCAAACAAAGCATTTGGGATATAGCACAGCTCGACTTACACTTGCAGCCACACCAGTCCTCCCCACACACCACAGAGATACAAGGTGTAAGCTACAGTTCCTTTATGTAATGAAGATCCCCCCAAAAAACCAACAATTAAAACCCAACATGGAAGTCACCCTGATATATTCCCATGGGAGACGGTGAACAACATCTGGGATGAAAAGTGAGGAAATAAATAGAGGGATGTGTGTGGTTAACTAGCTAAATAATATATCAAATTAGACAAGATTTACAAGCTAGTTAAACTAATTATCTATCTGTTTAAAATCCTGGTCACATGCTCTGTTGAAACTGTTATGAAGCCTCACACCTCTAGTAGACGCTGAAGTTTCAGTTAATGCCCTGCCTTCCTGCCAAATTGATGAGTGACTACATTTACCTGCAACGAGAAACAAAGGCTGGCGGAGCTACATGCTAACTTTAGCCACACTCTAATGGACATAGCAGCCTCACATTAATACACACAAAATTGTTTTTAATAGTGTCCATTTCCTGGAGAAAAACACTTTTGATGTGCTTTTGTATGTCCCCATACAAAAAAAAAAACACTGTATAATGAATATAAATCTTTTTTTTTTCTACTCTGAACTCTCAGACCTTTTCATTAGCTTCAGTCCTGTTTATTTAAATCGGTTGTTATATCATTTCAATTGAATTGACCCTTTAAATGCCAATCCAAGGGTCAAAGCCTAACATTGTGTCTCAGTAGTAAACACAAAATTGGGGTAATTTTCATAAACCAACTGCTCGATAAGAATTTTATCATTGATTGACACTGCCTGAGAAATTGAACAGGAAAATTTATCATGATCAGTGTTTATTTGAATTTACATGGGTAATTTTTTAATTTTAAAAATCCCACTTTCTAAGTAAAGAGTAAACCAAGTCTGCATCAAATATCTTCCTTAACAAAAATATTAGTTTAGCATGACAGAGGTATGATATAGGCAACATGATAAACAATGGAAAGTCCAATGTTTGACCTGATATAACACACAGTATAATAGCTGTTCAGGTTTTTAGTAATGCTTGTTCCGGCAAATTATCATGAGCGTTATGATTCATAATTATTTTTGTTTCAGTAATGACTTCCTACCATAATAAGACATTTTGACCTGCTTGTTATGTAAGGGTCAATGCCCGACGAGGTGTCCAATTATCAGGGATTAATGGACGACGCGGAGGTGTGAACCGTCCAACGCGAAGCGGAGGACGGTTGACCATGATATAATAGCTGATTACTAACATGCTGGTGTCCATTACCTCTCCAGCTCTCCAAAGCCAACACATCTCCATATGTTTATTTGATACTCATGATTTAACCAATCGCTGTCCATAGCCCAGGGGTCATCAATAGAAATTCCCCAAGGTCTGGTTCGACAAAATTTCCTCAAGCAAAGGTCCGGAATATAATTTCACGTAACCTGTAATTTAATTAGACCCATTTAATAAAAACAATGAAAACAACAATATTTTCATGAACTGGAGGTGATGAAGCAACTATAAAAGGTTAAGTTCAAGCTCTCTTTATTCAGTTACTGTTAGCAAGACAAAAGATGGAATGTATAACAGCTAATTCACATATGTGCAGTTCATTTTAGCTGTGGGAGGTAAAATACATGGTACATGTACCTTCAATAAAGTCAGTTAAAAGAGTTCAAAGATGCATGAACCTGAGTGACTTTAAACCACTATCTTTGATAAAACTCCTGAAGAAAAAATCTAGAGAAACTTTAAAGGAAGGTCAAATTCCTGAAATACTTCCTACCGACAATGCCAAAACAAGAGACGGGTGTGCGTTCTTCAGCCAATATGCAGAGTTCAATTGAAAAATTAGTATCAGTACAGCATGTTTTCACAATTAACAATCCTACCCTATAAGGTTCTTGGCAGACGTCACATGATCTAGAAGAGCCTGAACACATACAGCTGTCATTAGTCACTCAAAGGGTGCATCTCTCCATTTGTTATAACTATTAGATATATATATATATATATATATATATATATATATATATATATATATTATACAGTATTAAGGTTGTTTGAAGTCACATGATCCAAAATGCTTGTTGGGGGTCAGGAAGTGAGTCTTTACAATGCGAGTACACCATAAAAGTTACCACCATGATGAAATGTTTTTTCAACTGTACTATGTGTCGTCTTACAACAGCCCTTTAGCTTAAAGGTGACACTCTATTTCTACAGCCACCTATCCCATCCATGTGTGAAACCAGTTTAACCTGCAGAGACCATACTCCTGCAGGAACATCTCCTCAGTCAGTTTGCCAGTTTTCACACTGAGACATATGATTGACTTCAAATTTACTCGGTTTCAAAGCTCAAGATTGCCTGAACTCTCTGGTCAGTGTCCTTGCCAACCTGTTGTCACATCTATTATGGTGCCATGTGGGGTACAACTCATTTTGATTTCAGGGCATTAGGCAGATTGGTTGGCGCATTTAGAGAGCGTGATGCTACTTGTAGTCTATAGTGCACCCGATTCTCCCACGCCTGCTGTTTAAGTGATGCTGGAGCAGATTGTTTATGACAGCTCTCCAGCTGCAAACAGCAGACTTTGTTCTGCAGGATGGTTTCTATTACTACAGCAGGAGCACGCACACCCTCGCTGTGCAACACACAAAGAGACTCACGAATAAAAAATGATAAATAGAAAATTCAGAGATCAAAGCATACACATTTCACCCACAGGAGTTCACATGTACATGATGTGTGGGGCAGAATACCAACACCTGATCACTAACACATTCTCACTGATGTAGCCATCAGAGACTTCATTTTCATATCAAATATCATTCCAAAGAGGAATTCATCAGACATATTTTAAAGAATTCTGCTATTTAGACTGCTTTTAGGAGAGATTTTTGTAGGTAGGATGGTAAAATGATTGCACAGTTGATCTTTTCTGCAGCAAATTCCAATGATAAAAAGGCTCTCTGCTAGTTAAGGCTATTAAGAAAGGGCAGCTGCATGATGGGACAAAGTGGGAAAGGATTACAAAGTTTTAATGCATGCAGGTGCATTGTTTCTTAACTCATTAGCGCCAAATAGTAATGTCCAAAAGAACATATTTTTTTAAACGATCTATATTTTACCCATCAAGAGCAGGCAATTTTGTTCATCAAATGACAATAACTGTGTCAAAACAACTGATACCACACATAAAACAGTCATAATCATACCAGGGGCACTCTAACATTTCCTGCTTTATTTCTTGATGTAATATTAATTTTTTAAGTAGCATTCTCCAATTTTCTTCCAACAGTCATGGTGTACCACCTCTCTTACCCAATGACTCTTGGGATTTGCTCTAGCCCCCTTACAACCCTTAAAGGTCACACAAATAATTATAATAAACCTTTTCAGGCTTTTCCAACAAAAATATGTGCCCCTAAGAATCAGACCCAGTGTTTTTTCAGTGACAAACTTTACAGGCATGTTTGGGGGACCTCTGAGACCAATATAAACTTGTCTTAAGGGGTAAAATATGTGACCTTTAACAGAAACAATGTTTTAAATACTGAATGAGTGGGTGGCTGGCTGGTTGGTGGATTTTTCCTATGTAAATGAATCTGCTATGAAAGTTATTTAAGAGATTTTTTTTTTTTTTTAACAGTAAAACGAGCCATGAATGGAACATAAGATTTAGTAAAAGCAGAGAAGTTGTCCAAGATGATGAATGTTCTGAGTGCCAATGTAAACGTTCAATAACTTGAACTAGTCGTTAAAAATGACCAATGCCTCAGTATAAGGGTGAGAGCAGGAATGTCTCCATTGATAAAGAGACAGTTCAGCAAATTTTGCATGGAAATTTCACAGTGGAAAAACTATTCAAATTTAAGAGGCATTTAGGAACAAATTGAAAGAAACCCATTTTTTTTTTTTTTTTTTTTAAAAAGGAGAAATTGTATGTGATCAAGGTTGGATCTTCCAATATGATCCTGAGACAAAACAGCAGTCAATGCATTGAAAACGTCATTGTCATCAAAGAATGAAGAAAACAGGGCAAAGTAAGTCCACATTCAAGGCCATGATGATTGTTTTCTTTGGGTATCATTTTGAAGGAGTGGGTTCCAGACAGGTCAATGGTGAATCAACAGTTATAAACAGGAAAAGACTGAGAGATAAAGTCTGAAGAAAGAGACCATGACTGTGGAAACATGGTTTCATTCTTCATCAAGACAACATGCCAGCTCCCACTGTGATCTGTTGTTGGCTAAGAAGAAACTGTTTGGAGGGATTTTGTTTGCTTGATCTGCTGGTGTCCATTTCATCAGAGGTGGAAGATGAGTAAATTAGTTGTGTATGAGGAAGTCTTCATCGTGTTTACGGCACTAACTGATTGGTTTTGGAAGACTGGCAGTGAAACTAGGGTCAAAACTTCTATCACTTTTCCCACTGTCTTTTAGGATTATTTCTGGCGCTTTTGCCTTTGTTCAGGTAAGACAGCTGTACACCAAACAGCACCAATATTGGGAATCAATCCCACAACCAGTGTGTTGAGGACTCCAGCCTTTGCAAATGCGCACCTGGTCTACTGTGCTAAACCAGGACCCTAGACTTTAGCTGGGAACTCTTTAGCAAAGGTGAATAGGGTCTCTGTGCTATCCTAACTTTCAAAATTAGTTCTCCAGAAAGGTTTCATTTTTCTCAACACTTCTGTGTCTATGTATAAAGAATATACCAACGAAAGCTAAAATTTACAATCAACATTAGCCTTGATCTCTGAAAGCTGAATGGGAATGTGATTCTAAAATATTTTAATCATCTATGAAAGTGGTTTCTTTCTCTAACCCACATTAAAACATTCTTTTCAAAATCACTCATTTATATTACATTACTTTTCTAAATTAAAACTCTGTTCAATAGAAAATAAGTTAAAATATACCAAAGCACTTGGAGTTGGATTTATTTAACATAGTCTAATGATAAACCTATTTCAGACTTGCCACCCACCTCTTTCAGCAGACTTGTGCATTATGCTAAGCAATGTGCTTTCAGTTCTACCCATGTGTTCAAGAGCAAATGCTCCATTTCTGTTGTTGGGTTACATATTTCTAAAGCACGGAATTAATTTGAATAAAGAACCTGATCCAGGGAAAAGTGCCTTCCTTCTCACATAAAAATTTCCATCACTTCCTGCAGATACACTCAAACTAACAAGGGTAGACAACAAATGTCATTGCAGCCAATACGCAGACAGAATGTATCAGCAATCTGTCATGCTGTTCACCGAGTCTGCACAGCCTAGAAATGACTGTTTACCATTGAGATCAGATGACAAACAGTCTGACGTTCAAACTAAATTTACCAGAAATGAAAGGAATATGGCACATGTGTAAATCTGCCTAGATCAGACCTTCCTCACAAACTG
The DNA here is from genome assembly GCF_018320785.1 of Cheilinus undulatus. Taxonomy (NCBI): domain Eukaryota; kingdom Metazoa; phylum Chordata; class Actinopteri; order Labriformes; family Labridae; genus Cheilinus; species Cheilinus undulatus. The sequence continues at coordinate 14,394,343 of NC_054883.1, read as the reverse complement.
AGTGAGTGTGCAAGAAGGAGACTAGTGAGCAAACCACCAAGACACCTATGCCTACTCTGAAGCAGTTCAAAGCTTCAGCAGCTGAGATGGGAGAGACTCTGCAGACAACAACTGTTGGCCGTGTTCTTCACCAGTCAAAGCTTCATGGGAAAGTGGCAAAGAGAATGCAACTGTTGACGAGAACTCAGATTCAATCTGGACTAGAGTTCACCAAAAGGCATGTGGGAGACTCCATGATCAAGAGGAAGAAAGTTCTTTGGGACCAAAATGGAGCTTTTTGGTCATTCAAAAAGATGCTTTGTTTGGCAGAAACCAAACCCAGCACACCACCACAACCACACCATCCCCACTGTGAAGCACGGTGATGGCAGCATCATGCTGTGGGGATGCTTCTCAGCAGTTGGCCTTGGAAGGCTTGTAAAGGTAGAGGGTAGAATAACTGTTGCAAAATATTTTTACTCAGTCTGCAAGACAACTACAGCTCTGGAGAAGATTCATTTTCTAGCAAGACACTGACACGAAGCATGCAGCAAAAGCTACACAGAAATGGTTAATAGTCGACAGTATGTGAATGTTATGGAGTGGCCAGGTCAAAACATCAATCCAATAGGAAATCCAGTCATAACCTCTTAAGAATGAACAAACAGTTCAGCAGAACACAATAGCTATAATATTTATCAAAACATCCAAACCATTTACATTACATTAAGGAAAGCAAAAAAAAGAGCCAAGTAGTAAGGGTTGAAGAGGATTACTATTACAAATGTAAAGCTCGGTTCTTTTATCCCACAGCTGCTAAAACAGTCTACTCATTTAAATTCACTTTTTTTCAAAGGCAATTTATTATACATGCAGATGAACGTGCCAGAAAATGCTTCATGCTACAAATTAATCAGATATCTTTGCCTTGAATCAGAGCACAGGTTTAAATGTTTTTAGTAAAATAAAACCAGCAGTGACAGAAACATTTTAGAGACTCTGAATGATCAAAAAATGAAACATAAATGTTCTTTTCATGGTGCAATATCATCATGTTCTTTTCAGACAGCTCCCTTGAGCACAATTTCACTGAATCTGATGAGCATGGCTGACTATCTCAGTATCATGACAAGAAATTGCATTTGAATATAGACTTAAATTTGCGAAACAAAAGTAAAACCACGTTTATTTAGATACAAGTGGTGCATTTTCTCTGAGTAGCAGCGTTAATTTAGAGTATCTTGTTCAACATGAATACATGTTTCATCAGTGCATTATGTCTCCGCCTGACTACCATTCTCGATGGACAGAATTTACAGACGCTTCAACTCTAAGCATAACATACAGAGATGAGTGGTTGGTCTATACCTCAGTAGAGGTGGCCCAAGTCAAAGTAACGCATTACTTCAACATGAGTACTCCCATACTTCCATCTCTTTGAAAAGAAACTCTACTTTTATCCACCGTGCCCCCACAGGCTCCAAGAACCATCAGACAGATCTGCTCTCCAGCTCTCTAACCACATACATGCTAACTCTTGTTTTATTTTTCCAGTCAGTCTGAGCTTCTTACAATCTCCATTTCCCACTTTCTCTTAGTGCCTTTCACCCCTCTCTGTAATCATGTTTTTTCCTGCCTTTTCTTGCTTTTACTTGTTTCTCATCTTAGAATATTTCTTCACCTCACATCCTTGCAGCACTGTGTTAGCTGTTATCTCCCTGGCTCCTACAGCTCAAGTATTGTTCACCATCTGAAAATGTTTGCAATATCATACTTTCCATCCATCTGTCAACACATCTTCACTAAGATTCCATCTCTATGCAGATGATACTTAATTATACCAATGAAAAACTATTGAATCTTAAAAGTAGGCTCACAATCTAACATAAGAAAGAATCTAAAGCATCAAAATTGAATTGTTTCTTTCTTTTAAAAGGCATTTTCTAAACTAGACTTTGGTCTGTATGCCACAATTTACATCACATCCTGCAGAGTGACATTTATTTCCAGCCAGAGGAGGATGTATTTGATTCTTGTCTTAGGTTCAGTGTCAGACAGGTATTTAAGCACAGAGGGTGGTGTGGTAGAGTGAGCTCTTAAAGCTCTGAATGGGTCCCTGTTTCAGAACCATATTTCATGTTTTTAAAATGAATTTTGAGGCTCAGGTGTCAAAAGGATTAAAGTAAATTGTAGAGTTAAAAAGCACTGCAAGGGAACACGCTGACTCTAAATAGCATGGCTGCTGATGAGGATAAAATTGCAAAGAGAGATGAAAGGTGAAAACTTTTGTCTTCTGCTTTTTTATTCTGTTTAACTTTGCATGTTAAAACATTTTTATCCTCACATTACATTGCATGCACTGCAGCTGTGTGCGGAGATGAGTACTTTAAAGGTCTCGAGATCTCGAGTTCAGTTAAATGGGCCAAGAATAATACATCAATTGCCATAACCAACCATATCAGCAATGCTCAATGTCAACTCTCTAGTCACAAGACTATTGATCAGCTGTACACTCATACTAAAAATATATTGTTAAAGCTCCTTTTAAAGCTATTCTCTGGTTATTCAACAGGCTTAAATCAATACCCATGCCCTTTAACAACCTACAAAGGAAACAAGACAGTCAGCTACAACATGGATTATCTTTATGTTGTTATTATCAGTGTCTGCAACAATCGCCACAAGTGCATTCATTTGAATTGATGATTGAACTCTGATGTCACTTTTGCTATTGCACAGTGCTGTGGAAAAGAAGTATTTGCCTCTTTCCTGATTGCTTAATTTTTTTATATTTGTCACAGCTAAATCTTTCAGGAGGGCTGCACAGCAGCGCAGTGGTAAGCGCTGTTGTTTCTCACAGCAAAAAGACCCTGGTTCACTTCCCAGTCAGGGCCTTTCTGTGCGGAGTTTGCATGTTCTCCCAAGTGCATGCGTGGGTTCTCTCCGGGTACTCCGGCTTCCTCCCATCACCAAAAACATACTCGCTATCCTAATTGGTGACTCTAAATTGGCAGTGGATGTGAATATGAGCATTCCTGGTTGTCTGTCTCCATATGTCAGCCTTATGATTGACTGGCGACCAGTCCAGGTTGTATCCCACCTCTCCTCCATTAACAGCTGGGATAGGCTCCAGGTACAGAAAATGGATGGATGGATAAATGTTTCAGACCTGCATGAACTAACGCTAGTTTATGCAGGACACGGTAGTCATACACCCAGCTGTGATCAGCTGACAGCCAGCTGATCCCAGTTATAGCCTTCCAGCTCCCATAGCCAATCACAGCTTTTTCTCTCGACACAGCCGTGTGTTCAAATATGGCACACTTCTCCCCAATCCCTACCTGCATTAAAGCTGATTGACCACGCTGCTGCCACTGCTGGCAAAACTTAACCTCCTCCACCCCAGCCTCCTCCTTTATAGCAAAAAGTTTGTTGCCACCTCATATTCATGCTACTATGGATTCATTGCTATTAAACTGATTTTATTGTATTCAATACACACTGTCATAAATGCATCTATCAATATGGGTGTTTCCAGCCATGTGCCCCCTGGAGAGTCAAAGCATGCTGTTGGACTAACCCAGGGAGCATCTTTTGAGCAGTGCCAAATAAAGCTGTAGATCCATTCTGCAAGAAAATGGTTAAATGTATAGCCAGATACAAGAGTAAAAATACAAAATATGGTTCTTCAATGATGATTCCATTTGTTCAAGGGTAAAAACATCATCCAAATCTACCTGGGTCTATATGTGACAAAGGAATTGCCCCCTAAGCCTACGTGTGCCACTCTTGGCAGCAACCACTGCAAGCAAGAGTTTGCGGCAACTGGCAATGAGTCTTTAATATTACAGTGGAGGATATGTTTTGGGGATCATCAAGATGATTTTCTGGCAAAGGTGAGATGAGCCTTTGTGTTCTTTTGATCAGCAGTGGTTTTGGCCTTGGAACTCTGTCATGGATGCCATTTTTGCCCAGTGTCTTTCTTACGGTTGAGTCATAAACACTGACCTTAACTGAGTAAGTGAGGCCTGCAGGTCTTTAGATGTTCTTGATTCTTTTGTGACCTCCTGGATGAGTCCTCGATGTACTCTTGGAGTAATTTTGGTTGTCAGGCCACTCCTGGGAAGGTTCACCACTGTTCCAAGTTTTCTCCATTTGTGGATGATGGCTCTCACCATAGTTCTCTGGAGTCCCAAAGCCTTAGAAATGGCTCTGTAACCTTTTCCAGATTGACAGATGTCAATTACTTTGTTTCTTATCTGTTCTTGAATTTCTTTAGATGGTTCCATGACGTGTTGGGGCTCTTTTAGCCTCCTTCACTTTGTCAGACAGGTTCTAATTAAGTGGTTTCCTGATCCACCAGATCTGGCAGTGATCAGACCTGAGTGTGGCCTCTGAAGCTGAAATCAGTATTCCATGTATTATGGTTAATCACACCTAATTCCTGATTTAATATGCACTAGCAATAATCGTCAGTCAAAGTTGGCATCCCAAAGAAAATGACCCCCCAGCATAAAAGCAAACTAACTCCTTATTTATGAACAGTGGCTGCAATCCCATCTTATTCCAGGTTAGCCTTACCTTTATAGGACACCAGCCCTTACCTCAATGGCTCCAGGTTTAATCGGATTCTTTCTAATCGTTCAAAAGGCACCTTATAAATCTTTTCTGCTTGGCTATTACATTATGTCTTAACCTTGTCCTTTACACCTTAAGCTTACATCACCATCCTAAACTTCCCTCTTTGCCCATTTCTCTCTCTGCTATCCTGATTTTATCAAATACCTCATTTTTATGCCCCATTTCTTGTACCCTCTGTAAATTGTACCAACATCACCTGCCTAGAGCAGCCCTAATGATTGGACGACTCTAATTCTGTATTTTCATTATGTATTCATGTTTGTTCTGCTGTCTTTTCAGCGCTGATATGCATCTGTAGCATGTTTAACCTCTTTCTCTTTGCTGTTCTTTACTTTCTTGAAGGGCTAGTATTGCCCAAGGTGCATGATGGCTTTCACCAGCTGTACTCCTCGTTACTATTTTTTATTACTTTGCCTTTTTTTTCCCCCTTCCTCCTTCAGTCTCTCAGCCTGTCATTCCTTCTTTCGCCACCTCAGCTCCAACTCCATCATCCACCAGCTGTTGCTACATCCTAATAGCCGTCATGTTGATGTGGACTCTGAACCTTTCGTCTCGCACTTTGCAAATGTGGCTCATTAAAGTGGAGGGTGGAGTAAGGGGTGGGAGGAGGTGACAGGATTCTGCATCAGGCTGCTCTGTTCACTTGCCTTTAACTGACAGGCCAATGCACAGAACGTCCTTTTCAAGGTGATTATACATGTGCAATGGTATTATGAAGAGGCAGAGTGCGGCAACCCGAGGTGTTCCTAGTACATGATGGACACAACATGAGAATAGGCACTGACTAAGATAAATAAAGTTTCAGAAGTTAAAGCAAAGACAAAAGCCAAGTTACATTTCATGCTTTCAAAGTGAATATGTTGAAGGATCACAGATAAACAGCCACACATCACACATACTTAAAAAAGCATGCTGATAGATCTTGATATACAGAGATGGACAGCACACAAAAGCAAAATAACTTTCAATCTAAGGCCACCTGCTTTATGGTGTAGCCACACTGGGTAAATGTTTGTTTGACTAGATTGAGTGCTCCATCACCTTCCTCAGCCTCGGCACAGTTAGAAGACATGGGCTTTAGCGTGGTATAGCTGCTATTGCACACACAGGCAAGGGTAGGCAACAGTGACATGTCATGATTGATTTCTCAGCTATCATTCTACACAAATTCTCTGCTTTGTGGCTGACCTGCTGTTGTTCCTTAATGCTTCCACTTTCAATATTATCTCTTATAGTTGACTGTGGAATACTCAGCAAGAATGAAATCTCACAGGCTCTCTTATTGCAGTGGTGGCATCCAACAAAGTACCGTGCTTGAAGTCGCTGAGCTCTCCAGAATGACACATCTAGTACCACAAATGTTTGCAAACTGAGTCTGCATGGTTCAGTTTTATACACTTTTGGAAACAGATCTGATGGAAAGATTTTCCAGATTTTCATGTGGTATATTCCTGAGTTCGGTGTTTTTGTGTTAATTCTATGTGTATTTTTCATATTTCCAGTTTTGTTTTGTATTTAGGTATTTGTGTGTTTGTGTCATTTTGTCCCAGAGTGTTTCCTAGTTTGTATATTTGGTATTTAATACATTTTTTCTTTGCTCCCCTCCCAGTGTTTCTTGTATATCTCTGATGTCTTCTTTCTTGTCCAGTGTTGTTGTGTATTGTCAAGTTTCCCGTTTTGTTTTCAAGTTGCATTCCCTTATGTGTGATTCCAGTTTTCTCTCCACTATGATTGTCCTCACCAGCTTCACCCGTGTCTCCTTTGTCACACCTGTCTCCCTGCTTGTAATCACTCTCTGTGTATTTTATTTCTGTGTTTCTCCCTGTCCTTTGCCAGAAAGTCGTATGTCTCTTCCTGTTTTACTCCTTGTGAAACCTCCAGTGTATTTTTTTCCCTTTGGATCTGGTGTTTAAGTTTTGTTAAAAAGATCTTTCTGGATTTTCTTGATTAAATGTGGTTTTTGATAGTTCTGGGTTTTTTGCCACCGCATGACAGTAACAATTAAATTTAATAAATAACAGATGTCGCCAAGTACTTTGTCCATATGATATCTGTCTAATGAAGTGGATGAGTGTTTTCAAAAACCAGACACAAATATTCAGTCATCTGGATGATGCGATGGCATGTAGATAACCATGCTCAGGTCTGGTTGGGCTTGGTGCAGTGTGTATGCTGGGGGCCAACAGGGTCTAGCGTTAAAGCACACTTAATCACCTTGTTTGCCAAATTTCATCGCTCTTGAAATCCACTCTTAAACATCTGTGACAATCAAGCACAGACAAAACAAGCACACCAACATATTCAGACATACAAAGGCCAGACTAGCTCCTATAAAACCAGTTTATTTCCACTGTGCTAGAGCAGACCACATAATTTCTACAGATGGCAATAACCAGCATTGAACTCAACATTCATTTCAGATATAAGCATCAGAAAAGTTGCATCAAAGCTTTGCAACAGCGTGAGTTAAATGAATGATGCAAGAAAAACCAAGAAAGAAGAAAGTCTGAAAAAGGGTGGGAATTAAAGGCTTTACAGACAGGGTCTGTATATTTAATTACACATCTCAAAACTGAACAGTTTGATAAATAGCCAGGGAACTCTTCAACCAGCCGTCGCAGAGAGTCCAGCAAAGACAGACTGCTGAACAACACAGAAGAAAGCCTCAGCTGCTCATCCAGCTTTCCACCACAAGTCAACTCACCTTCTCTTTTCTAAAGACATAATTACAGCATCATGTTATTGGCATATATAGTAGCTCATGAAGACAGCTTCTCAATAACATCAACTGAATAGAGAAAATACTATGAAATTCTTTTCCATAAAGCTTTGACTCTGTGATATATTAAATATAAAAAAACACCCAGACTGATGCCTGAAGAAGGTACAAGCCCAAAGAAAAATCCACAAATAAGAAAACAAGGAACACACCAACATTCACGTGCTTACCTTTGGATGTCAATAGTGTGGAAGCCAGCAGAAAGCATGCAAAGAAAAAACAGAATAGAATAAATTATTACAAAAATAATATATGTTTTGGCTTTGATTTAGCATTTACCCCCATGGAGGTTTTACCTGTTTGTTGATTCTAAAAACCAATCATGATCAAGATAAGCTGATAAAAAACTCTGATGTCAAAGTGACAACCACTGGACACTCAAGCTCTGTCAGGTTGTATAGGGATCAGGCGTGAACAGCCCTTTTCAAGTCCAGCCACAAGTTCTCTATTGGATTGAGGTCTGGGCTTTGACTCAACCACTCCAGAGCATCCCCCTCATTGTCTTTAAACCCTTTCTGTGTAGCTTTCTCTGTATGCTTCTGCTCATTGTCTTGATGGAAAATAAATCTTTTCCTAAGCCGTAGTTCTCTGTCAGACTGAATAAGATTGTCCTCCAGGATTTTTCTATATTTTGCCGTATACCCTCTACCTTTTACAAGTTTCCAGGGCCGGCTGCTGAGAAGCACCCCCACAGCATGATGCTGCCACCACCGTGCTTCACAGTGGGAATGTGGTGTGTTTGGTGTCCGCCAAGCAGTGTGTTGTCTGATGGCTATAAAGCCCCATTTTGGTCTCATCAGACCAAAGAACTTTCTTCCACTTGATCAAGGAGTCTCCCACATGTTTTTGATGAACTCTAGTTGAGATTGAATGTAAGTTTTCCTCAACAGTGGCTTTCTCTTTGCAACAGTTGTCTGTAGAGTCTCTCCCATCTCAGCTGCTGAAGCTTGGAACTCCTTCAGAGTAGTCATAGGTGTCTTGGTGGCCTCTCTCACTAGTCTCCTTCTTGCACACTCACTCAGTTTGTGAGGACAACCTGATCTAGGCAGATTTACACATGCACCACATGTGTTCTTTTTATTTCTTGATGACTGATTTAACTGAACTCTGGGAGAAACTCAGTGCATCGTGGTGTAATGGTGGCTTGGAATACTGATTAACCAGTGACTGGTGCCTTTATACTACAATAATTCACTCTGGGTCTGTTCGAAAAGTAAAAAAAAAACCTCCTAAGTCATTATATTCACTTTTCCTTAACCTCGGTGAAAAACGTCACAGGATCAAGGAAATGTGGGAGTAAGAGGATAGGAAAGCAGAACAGCGGTGATTTGGGAATCCGACCGCACATTCCCTAGGCGGATGTTACGGATGTGACGTGTGTTAATTGTGTAAAAACTACAGTTTAACGTTGATGGACTACAAAATTTGCATCTACCCCTCAGTGCATTCTCCGTGTCGTTATGAGTAGCGAATGAAATGTGAAAACCTCGGTGATAAATATGAGCTCATTAATATTTTCATATCCTAAAGTCTCTTCAGGATGAGGAACTGTGACTGTGAACATCTAGAAGAACAGAAACTTCTCCCTTAATCAGAACTCTCTGCAAAGTCAATACGAAGAGATGAGTAATAATGAAACGAGTTCCAAGCATTAAACAGAAATCTAACACAACGAGGCAAAGTGGAGAGCTCAACATCAAAATGACGCTGCACACAGACTGAAGGATGGCCAGGCTTTTATGAGGGTTGGTGCTGTCCACTCATTGGCTGATTGGTTTGGCTGCAGCTGCACACTGATCAGCACCACCTTGTAGCATCAGCAGCACAGGTGGAAGCAATCAGCCTAAGGGACCACAATCAGCAACACACACCCACAACCCCACACACACCCTCCAAAAGAAAGGTCAGTACCACAATAACAGCTCGTTATGTGAAAAGCTCTACAAACCGCATCTTACTTGCATAATTATGATGATAAACATAATAATCACAATATGGTAACATGGTTGTGATTTACAAACTTGATCACATTTACTTTAAAATTTCAAAATAGTGAAACAAATTCAATCTGAAATACTAACTGGTTGGTTTACTGTTTGGATAAAAATGGAAATCAGAAGAAGTGAAATGATGCGCCACCTTAAATGAAGTTTACACAAAGAATTGTGGGTTGTCTTTTCATCTCTCCTTTGGTAAAGAATGGTCCAGTGTAAAGGAGATAATAAAGGAAGTAATGAAGCTCCGTTCCTTATCAGTTAGAGAATTCCCCATTTCACTATCTGTAAGACTACTAGCACCAACTGTCTCGACCTCTGTTGAATTAGTCACTTTAAAGGGGGTGAATATTTATGCAGTCACTTATTTTACATCACATATTTAAATATTTAGAATGCAGACAGTAAAATTCTCAACCTTTATATTATGTTGTGTAAAGTGTTAAGGGGTCAGATATGTGGACTTCATGAAGCATTCATACATATTTAGGTGAACAATTTAATTAAACAAAGAAAAAAACCCAAGCTTATATGACATGGGATATAAAACATGCACCTAAAATGTATTTTATTCTTGTTTTATAGAAGGGAGTTTTAATTTGCTGCCAAAGCCAGATAAGCCGTTACTGTTAATGTGGTGACTTGTTCTGACACTTCACATAAAGCTGTTTTTTACATCCATTCTTTGGCTTTTCAGTTTTTTCTCTGTGATCTTTTGTTTGTACTTCAGACATTTTAAAAGTGGCCCAGGGGGCAATTTTGCATATGCAAATCAACTATTTTCGTCTTGGCTTCAGGAGTAGTTTTTAAGGACGTTATTTTACACAATACACACAATATTTTATGCAAAATGGCATAAAAGTACAAACCATGACTATATAAACTAGTCCTTACTTCTGATTATTGTGATTTAGCTGACTCTTTGTTGACATCTTCACTAGAACAAGAATAGACCAAATAAGATGCATAAAGCAATGTTATACAACTATGACACTCAAAACCACAAGGGCACCATATCAGTGGAAAAAGCATTGAGTCTGAGCCTATTAATAATCTCTGTCTGAGCTCCAGAGATCCTGTGTGGACAAAGTTCCAGAAGGACCACCATTACTGCAGCCCTCCACTGATCTGGGCTTTATGGCAGAGTGGCTGAACGGAAGCCTTTCCTCAGTGCAAAACACATACAAGCTTGTTTGGAGTTTACAAAAATCACCTAAAGGACTCTCAGACTCAGAAACAAGATCCTCTAGCCTGATTAAACCAAGGCTGAACTGTTTGGTCTCAATAATAAATATATCTGCAAGAACCCAGGCACTGCTCACCACCTACCCAAAACCATGGTTGCAGCATCATGCTGTCTGGGCGCTTTTCAGCAGCAGGGACTGGGAACAGGTTTGGGTAGATGGAAAGCTGAACGGAGCAAAGGACGGAGATACCCTCAATGAAAACCTGTTCAGCAGTGCTCAGGACCTCAGACTGGGCTGAAGGTTCACCTTCTAACATGACAACGGTCCTAAACACACAGGAGTGGCTTAGGGACAACTCTGTGAATGTTCTAGTTTGGTCCAGCCAGAGACCTGATTTGAACCTGATGGAACATGAAAATGGATGTCCACCAATGGTGTTCATCCAACCTGACTCAGAGGATTTGCAAAGAAGAATGGTGAAGAATCCCCCAACCCAGGTGTGCTAAGCTTGTTGTATCATATTCAAAATATCTTCAGGCTGTAAATGCTGCCAAACAGGGACGGACTGGGACTAAAAAACAGCCCTGGACTTTGGCTCAGCCCAGCCCACAATAATCGGTGCGCAGAAACTCATCAACGCTTGGCACATGACGCTGAAGTTGTTTAAATAAATTAAAGACGATTTCATTCTATGATTCATTCTCATTTCATCTTCCCCCAATTTCAACGTTTTTCATTTCATGAATTAGCTTGAAAATGACTGAACATCGCCATCTACAGGCATTACGCCACCTGAATGAACAAATGATAGAATGGATTTGAAAAAAAAAAACAGGTTTTATGTGTCCAACTGATTACAGCATATTATATCATCCATTCCATGCAATCTTAAAATTACTTTATTAATAATCTTAATTAATTTATGCAGTAATCAATCATAGTGCACAAATAATACCACAATTTAATGAAGTGGCCGGTAAGGGAAAAACGGTCTGCAAAAGCCAGACGCACTCTAAATGAAACAAAACGGCTTCAGTAAGAGAAACCCTTCAACTTTAGAGATGCAATCAAAAGTCAAAACAAACTTCAAAAGGGTAAACGCGATGCATCTCACGTTGAGGCTGCACAGCTACAGCTGTATGGTTCCTACTCCTGGCCTCAACACTCACTTTTTGAATGCTGCTAATATCAACATGATCTTGTGCTGCTGTGCAGCTGCTGGCTGTGCTGCTGAACATTTCAGTTAATCTGCGACACTTAGCGGCTTCACTCTCTAAATGTCGCATTTTTTTCCCACCCTTTTCTTTGCATTTTTTACCTCTGTTATCCATATTGTTGCCACTTCCACTACCAAAGATCCACTTCCACTACTCAATTTTCATCTTTGCTGCCACTATTACTTCTTCTTCTTCTGCTCTTTTCGTCTTCTTCTTTTCAATAATTGCTGGGCACGGGCGGCTGGCATCCCACTTGCATTGCTGCCACCTACTGGACTGGAGTATGAAACAGTAGATTAGCAGGGGAAAGAAAAACAGGTGATGACTGCGTGGCGGATGCCAGCCGTCCTGGCGTACCGGCTGTTCTGTGATTCTCCAGAACACACAGATGGCCAGTCTGCCTCTGCTGCCAAAGGTCTGAAAACTTGTGTCAATGTTATATTTCAGTTCTTACTTTTAAATAAATCTGCAAAATTTCTAAAATTCTGTTTTCACTTTGGCATGTTGGGGGATCTCATGTAGATTAATGAGAGAAAAAATGAATTAAATCCATTATTGTATCAGGCTGCAACATAACTTAGAAAGAAGAGCAGGAGTCCTTTGACTTTCTGAATGCTCTTTGGTTCAATCCAACCTGAGAAATAGTTGAATGGTGCTTTCAAGCTCTAGTTCAACAGAATGTGTTGAGCGCAATGGCTAAATGAAAGGAGGGTCTGAGATCAAGGCCATGTGATATAATAAAGAAGTCCATCCTTTTGTGTGCTTACTGTATGTGAAGAACGCACCCAGTAAAGGCAGCTGCATTAAAGTCAAAGATAAAATATGCTAATCAGAACAAAGGGTAAATCTAAAAGCTTAAAATCATTCTTTTTAATCTAAAAATGCATGATTGTATCATGTGCATGCAAGTTGGAGATGTTGAACTTCTCTTGATGTCTTTATTTGTGCTTTCTTTGTGTCCTCAGGATAGGTTGTACAGAATTGGTTCATGGGGGGGGGGCGCCTCAGAGAGAGAGAAGTAGCAAGGTCTGACTACCTCAGCTTGCGTACCATTCAGGAAAAATGCTGAAGCATGTATACAAAAGCTAAGGTATTCTGTTTGACGGAGCAGAGACAGCAGCATCTAGGCTTACGTCAACAGTGAAAACAATCAAACCTTTATTCATACTTTTGAATTTAATGCATATTTTAATATACCCTCTCCAAAAGCTGTTAATATTGTCCATGCAAACCTTACTTATTATTTTTACATCTTTTTTTCTTCTTGGTGGTAGTTTGACATCACATTTCTTGTGCACTGAACTGATTACCAAACAGCCCTGCTGCCACCACATCCATGTCTTGCTCTGATTGCAGCTAGATATGACTAAATCAGAGCAAATGCAGCCCATGGAAGACGGTGTTCTTCATGAAAACACAGCTCAGATTCTGGCGAGAAAAACACTGCCCTTGAATAAGGGTAAAAATTTAACTTCTAAAGTGACAATTCAGGGCTAAATCATGCAGAAAATAAAAGGGCATTATCATTCAGAAATAAGAACTCTTTCAGAGTCAGACCATAATTTACATCCTCTTAAATTCCTTTGCATTTTTTTGTGTCTGTTCTGGTCAGAACTGAGGAGATAAATGTGACCTATACATTTAAAAAATATGGTAAATAATCACACCCCTGCAACCGTGATTGCATAAATACAGCAGTATATCCAAAAGGATTTGATAAATCTCATGTAACATATCAACATCATATGTGCCAAAATTTCAATTATATATTTAAAATGCATGAACTGCAGCTTTTTTTTCACAGAAACACTGGCCTGCAGCACATCATTTTTCACTTCTTGTTTCAGAAATCAATCCAAAAACAATAATTTTACTTGGATTTCTACACTTTATTTTACACTGAAAACTCCACCAGAGGTTGCAGGTTACCTCTCCTTTTGTCAGAGGTTCTACTCCACATGTTTGTCATGTTTTGAGCAAAGCAGAGGCCTTATACTGCAAGAAGAGGATGCAGACAGATGGACACAAAGTGAGGCACTGCACAGCAGAGTCACAGGTCATGGTGGAAAAACTTTTCAGTAACACACCCTCTTCCTTTTCCTACCATTCCTCCCTGTCTGTCCTTGGCTTTAAACATTCATACTGACAGCTGATGGCCGTATGGACCGTGAAGATGGATGGATGGAAAGAGAGAGTGATAGAAGGATAAGCAGAGAGTTGGCTTCTTATTCCCAGTGCTGTGTCAGCTCTGCCATCAGCTCATCAGAATCGCTGACTCACTGCTGACACCCCAAATAACAACATATCCCCTCTGCCTATACATCCAGCTGTGACACCTGTCTGTTTGGCTGATCCTCTTTCTATATATTCAAAACTGTGAGAACTATTATTTGAAAGGAAAAAGGCATAGCTTAAAAAAAATAGTGAAACAGGAGGGGAAGCAGACAGGCAGGGTCAACATATGGATGTTAGAATAAAGATAGTTTCCCAGTCAAATTAAACCATTCTTCATCTCAAGTGCTGGTGGGGAAACACATTAAAATGACTATTTCTAATGCAGTAAAACAGGGATAATCAAGAGCATTTGCATGAGGGCCAGATTTAACGCCATTCTTATTCTTTCCCTTAACCATTCCCATTTAAACAGAGTAAGAGGTAGGCGTGAAACCCTTCTCTTAAGATACGAGACGCCACTTGATTGCTGTCCATCATCACATATTGCTGATAGTTGCATCATCAAAGGTGGCAATAAAGCTTCAACCATCTCGTTCATGTGTTGATCTTGTCCATACTTAAACAGTTAATAGCTCTGGTCTACGCGTCTACATACCAAAAATACAATAAACTCCCATCCCTAGTAGCTAAAGATTGAATGTATGAGAAAACACGACTGATGTGTTTCCTATAATCATTTATCAATGCCTTAACATTTATGTGCAGTCTGATGTCCCATTTTGCAAGTGAATACAATGCATGGTGGGAAATTCATCCTACCCCTTGGTTTCAAGTGTGGTCCAGGAAAATCTAAAATCTAAAACTAAAATTTAAATCTAAGGGCTATGTAGCCCTTGACCCTCAGCCCTAGCCCTCAATTCAAAAGAGAACTGGAACACCCCTTCACCTGATGTGAATGTGCAAAACCAAGGGGGAGGGGCTAAGCTAAAGGTTACAAATCATTTGACCCTAAGACTTCACAGAAACTATGGAGGCTGGACTTTCAAATAAACACAAATTAAATAAATATTTTGGCCAGAAACCAGACTGTACAACACTGAAAATCAACTGGTAGTCCGAGGGCCATATCAGGCCCCTCAAAGCTTCCTATCCAGCCCCCTGAAGATAACTAAATTCAGAAAATATAAGGAGGAACAGACGATGTTGATATTTTAATCTTTTTATCTTTTGGTTTTAAATATCTGCAGATGTTAAATCCACCCCAAAAATGATTAATATTGAAACATTTTTTTTTCTGTTTTTACAGAAATCCACTTGTCAGCCATCATTAGTAAATATGTATATAAAACAGAAATGGGTAAAGACCGGTAGAAATGCAGCAAAAACGGCCAGATAAAGTGGTGTAAAGGGGTTAGAGAGACGCAAGAATGGGTTAGAGTGTCAAACTTTGTTTTGAAGTGGCACAGAAGTACAAAATTGGTGGGGAAAGTGGTGAAAAGAGGTTACAAAGTGGCAAAAAGTATTTAAAAAATGGGTTTAAAGTAGAAAAAAATTATACTAAAAAAAAAACAGATTAAGACTGGCAGAAATGTTGCTAAAATGGCTGGATGAAGTGGTGAAAAGGGGTTAGAGAGGCAAAAATGGATAAAAGAGTGGCACAAAGGGGATAAATGTGCAGGAAAGAAAAGGGACTGAAGACTGGCCAAAAAAAATATGGTTAAAGATGCAAAAAGGGATAAAAGTATAAAAAAATGGTTGGCAAAAAATATTGCAAACATTGCCTGGGGTAAAGTAGTGAAATGGGGTTAAAGAGTGGCACAGGGGGCAAAAATTGGCAGGGAAATGGCAAAAGTTATAAAAAATGGGTTAAGTGACAAAAATGTTGCAGAAATGGCCGAATTAAATAGAGAAAAGGAGTTATAAAGTGTTAAAAATGAGTTAATATTGGTGCTAAATCACCATTGGGGAGGGCTAATTCTCTGGGTTTTTCATGGGCCAATCCTGTGAGCAGGCCTGCCTTTTTGTGACCTGCTGCATTGTAGGTAATAGGGATAGATTTATCTGTCAATGTCTACAAATTATGTGTGTTTTGAAAGAAAATTTTAAATTTTTGGAACAATTTTTGTTTAGTTAAACGTCCGGGTTAGTCCAGACTAAATCTAGCCCTAATGCAAATGTCCTTGGTTATCCCTGCTGCACAGCATCGACCACATTTTTCACATAAAGTCGAATCAGCTGCCTGATATTTTTATTTGATTTTTAAGAACAACCTAACCCTCAGAGATCAGGTGATGTGACTTGTCCAATCTTGCTTTTACCTACTTAGAAATCCCTTGTGAGTATTTTTCATCCTGATGTTGAGATTGTTCAAATGCATGTATGGAGTTGCCCCCTACTGCAGCTCTAGCAGCTTCCACTCTTCTTGAATGGCTTTCTACAAGATGTTGGAGTGTTTCTGTGGGAATGTGCACCCATTCATTCAGTAGAGCATTTATGAGGTCAGGCACTGATGTTGGACCAGAAGGCCTGGCTCGTAATCTCTGTTCCAGTTCATCCCAAAGGTGCTGGATGGGGTTGAGGTCAGGGTTCTGTGTGTGTCAAGTTCTTCCACAAAGAACTAATCAAACCATTTCTTTACTGATAGCCTCCACACATCCGGGTAGTATGCCGGTCCCACCTTAAAGGCCCCCCTTTCTGGGTGAAAACGTCCCATCAAAATAAGGAAGGTAAATGTGAAAGTTTGGGCCATTTATAATTTAAAAGACGAAAATGTGAAAACCATACACATTTGCAGTCAGAGTCCAAATTCAGCAGTCAGTGGATTAGGCATAAAAGCGTGATATTTCAGAGTGAGGATTGGCATCTTAAAACCATAAAACAAACAAATTTTTAGGTTTACATGAGTGTCTGCTCAGACTCTCTCAGTCTAATGGGACAAACTCCCATCTCATGTATGCATCTATTATAACCTTGTTAAATGAGTTGATTCTTAACTTTTAAAATGACATGGATATGCTGGTGAATGTGTGGAAAAATCTGTTTATAGGCATCAGACTATACTTCCTGTTGTTACAGAGTGATCGCTAGCTGAAAATCAGTAGAAACCAAGCGGGGACCTTTGGTCCTGAAAAATGAAGCCAATGTGGAAGGGCAAAAAAAATGCAATACAGCAAGTGTCCAATTGAGGCTGGCTGCAGGAACACTGGAAGTCCCGTCTGAAGGCCTCTTTAAAAGCCGTTTTTTACCCTATCACGCTTGAAGTCACTGAGCTCTTCACAACGACCCGTTCGGTATCACACAGGTTTGCAAAGAGAGACTGCATGACTAGGTGTTTGATTTTTATACATCTCTGGCAATAGGTCTGATTGAAACAAATAACTTCAATAATAAACAGGAGTGGCCCAATACTTTTATCCACATGGTGTATGTTATGGAGTAAAAGTTTTGGAGCGACTTTAAGTTTCAGCAAAGCCAGGCATTAAAGCTAATTAATGAACAAAATAAAAGCAACAGATGCTGCCTCATTATCTCATTCCACAAACATCCTTCCTGAATACACACTTGCAAATTCAACAAACATGTTTAGATACCCTCCACCAACACTTAGCAGCTCCTAATATCATTTACATCTGTGTGCTGCTCTTAATTAGCTTCAAGGGTGCAACAAGACATCTCTGGAATCTCTCTCATTATGCACTTCATTAGAAAATAACAATGTTGACTTAGAAAATAAGAGAAGGGGAAGCATACAAGAAGGCTGTATTATTTTTCTCGACGTCCTTCTTGACTTTTCTACAAAGATGAAGATCTGGTTGACTTCCTGCTAGCAACCTTAGGCTGGTATAAAAAAAACTGAGGATTTAAACCAGCAGCCTCACTTAAGGAAACATATTTAGTAAGCCTCTGCAACCACAAAACTGCACACACACACACACATGCACGTGGAAACACAAGGGCATGAAAAAGCAGTGTGTAATGAACCCTGTTTCTCTGCACTTCCTCTCTTTAAATACATAAAACACACACCCATTGGAAAATGCAGACATGCATGTGTGTCTGTAGCCCTTCACATGCACAGAAACAGTTAAAGAGCCTGTTTAGCAGTCAGTCCAAACTGTGCTGGGAGTCTCTTTCTCACCACTTGACCTTTTGCCATGTTGCTGGTGACATTTTAAATCTGCTCTCGCTCACCTTTGTCAACAGCCATGTCTGCTAGGGTCAAACAATCTAGAGTCGCAGAGGGACATGCAACGACTGGGAGAATGAGAGGCAGAGATGGAGAGATACTGAACAACAAGGACTAACATTGGCCCATATGAGATGCAGGGGTCTCGGCTGAGTTCAAGCTGACATTAAAGATGGTAGTAGAGTGAGAGGAAGTTATGTGGGGGGATGGAGATACAAAAATACAGACAGGAGAGGAATATGTTACTCTGGAATAAGAAAGAAAGCCATAAACTGAGACTTAAGCGTAGAAAAAGACAGGCTGGAAAAAGTGATGAAGCAAAAGAAAAGAGCTAAATAAAAAAAAAAAAAAGAAAAAAGGTTAATACAGGCAAAGCTGTCCGTGGGTGGGGGGGTGGGGGGGGATTGGAGAAATGGGATAAATGGGTCAAAAAAGAGTAAACAGTTGCAGAATTGGCAGAATATGCCAAAATGGGTTAAAGAAAGCAAAAACCAACAGAAATGATAAAAAAGTGGTAAAAAAGATCTCTTAAAAGTGTCAAAATTGGGTGGAAAAGTGATGACAAGGGGTTAAGAAATGGCAAACAACAGTTAAAGGCAGCAGACATGGGTAAAAAGAGGCACACATGGGCAATACAGAGAAATTTGTGCAAAACTGACACAAAGCCGCAAATTATAGTGGCAATAAGTGAACAGGAAAAGTAGGGATTAAAAAGTGTCATCATGTTATTTCAACATTAAAATCCAATATTAGTGTGACGTACTTTTCAGCACCAAACTGAACTAACTGTTAGCCAGGACGCTAGCACCAATGCTAATTATCCAACACATTGATACTATCAATAAATCACAACTGGGGAAGGGTAGAGACAAGCTTGCCATACGTCGACACACACGTACCACTCAGCAGCCAAGGTCAAGCTTGACAACATTTCTTTTGTCTTGGCTGTTCACCCCAGGTGATACACCTGGTATACGGTCTTGGGACATCCCCAGCAAGACCAGAAGTTCATGGCAATGCTTCTTTCTGCTTAATACACCCTAAAGGTGTGAACTTTGTTTTGTTAACAGATTATTTTCCCATACCTATGATGATATGCAAGGACATCCAGATCATCATGGGTTGTGTAAATCCTCCTTCCTCCTCTATGGTGCCCTCAGGCAGGGTTACTTGCTGTTACATGTTCTACTTCAGCCTCAGATTTTTGCCCAAACATGCCTTTAAGTTCTGCACAGTACAATTTTTCACAAGGTTGCGGGATTTGCAAATGCCTCTTTTCTTTAAGTTAACTTTATTTCAAGCCTAGAGTTTGAATCGGTATTTCTACAAGTTATACCTGTTCAATTTAAGAAGAAAAGGACTGATCTAATTTTTCAATCAGAAGAATCATAGATTCACCCTGCCAGCATGCAGGGAAAAAAACTAATTTGTTCCTGCTGTCACTGGCTTTTTAAATGAATAAGTTTTATGGTAATTTATTGTCATTTTATCATTTTAAATATCTTGTTATTGTTGTTCTATGTGGTCTGATGGATGTTTTACTGCTGTCTGAAAAGCAAATTGCCTTTTACAGGGATAATAATGACAACATTGAACCTTTAAATACACTTTTTAAAAGCCCTCTGGCCCCTTTAGATTGACATTTGAATGAAGTCATACTAATGTCTTTTATTTCTGTAGCTCAGTGAGGCTTTGACATTTCCAAACTTTACATGAGTTATTTTATCAAAGGGGATTTTGAGTCTTTGATAAGTTTTCCTTCAAACTTTGGTTTTAAAGCCCTCCCTTTGCTATGAATCAAAGTGGCAGCTTATGTCTATTTTTTTGTCTTTTAAGATAAAATCCATCAGATTAAATGGCAAGCTTTAGCCCTAGAGAAAGGGGACATATCAAACGTTTTCATTCTCCTAAGTAATTTAAGTGATCAACAGCTGGTATTTCCTGTCTGTGGCATGCCTGCATGAGGAAACCCAGTCAAAGATCATTAAAGTGAAACACTTGTGAATAGAGCATATGTGTTCATTATGATGATTCTGAATATAGGCTAAGAAACATGCAGAACTTCCACTTTTGCACGCTCAAACACAGCTATAGAGGACAAAAGACCTCAGGCAGTCCAGATCCACAGGGGCATGGAGTAATTAGAGATGGAGCAGAAGGACAGAAGTTTGGAGTATGCAGAGCAAAGAGAGCTGGTTACCACTTCTGAGGCAGAAAAGCCCACATGGGGAAAGAAATCATGTCACGAGTGCTGAAGCTCTGCAGGAAATGTAAGATCACTGCTGTTTGAAGGTGGGGTCGTACGCATTGCTATGAGTGCAAATGAATGTGTGATAGAGAGATAGTTCAGGAGAAGATATCCCAGGGTAGCATGCATAAGGGCTTCATAACAGTGTGTTGGTGTGATTTGGGTGTACAGTGCTCACTTGAGAGCCTAAGTGGCTGATCTTGGAACATAATCTGATCAAAGCCACTTTCATCGTGTAGAGACTTGGTCAAGTACCAAGTGCTGTGGGTTAGCCTGCACGATCAAATCCCATTAGTAGCACAGATCACTCCATATTTTTTTGTTTGTAAAGTCATTAGAATATCAACATGTTAAAAGAAAACAAAATCTTTTTCTTTTTTTTTTTTTTTTTAAAGGTTGCTAAAATGTCAATGCTTAAAAACGTTCTGGTACAGGCTTTAAACAACACGGTATCATTTTTTAATGTTTTATAGTACAGATAAGATACATATATGTAAGATGTTTGTTCCTGCTGCATCTGGTTCAGGTGAAAAATAAACAAGCACTTCAGCAATTAGCCTGAGCCCTGACCTTATGGTGAACTCTGGTCAGAGCCCAGCAGCCTGGACTCAGTGCCAGAGCAGAGACAGAAGTTGGGCATTAAATCTATTGTTTTCTGGTGCAAATGTCTCTGTCATACTCTAAATGACCTCTAGGCCTCTGTGGCTGATATTTTTACAAAATTTACCTCATAATGAACATAAACACAGCAGCTGGCTGTTAACTTTTAATGAAGGCAGTTCATCAGCTAACAGCAGACTTCTGAGATAAACTGCTTAACCAAGACAGGAAAGAGGTGCAGTTGTCCTACAGCATATTGTCACCAGACACATCTCAGGATCCATTTTCCTGCACTGTAGAAATACTGAACTTCATCACCTCCATCATTTGCTGCTCAGAGCAACACTTGAACACAGAAGGATTCTTCTTACAGCAGCTTTTTGTTGACAATTTCTCAATAATCTCACTAGTTTAGAGGACAAACACGGCCCCTTTCATCTTGCAAAGAAGGCGCCGTGGCATGAGCATGGCAAGCCTGCATGTAAACACAAAGTACATGCATGCTTCACTCACATTCTCAAGAGATATCTTATTCATGAAGACATGCACTCTTCGCTCATTTAGCCGTAATGAATGTTAAATGAGGAGATAAAGGGGGCTTACTCTGTTACCTCCACCTCCATTATGTTCCCTGACATCACACCGGCCTCATGAACACCACATGCTGATGCCTGTGCATATTTTATTCACGTCTGCATCTATGCTTTTACATTAAGAGCATCCTCGAGTGCCAAAAAAAGGTATATCCAACACTGGCCACTATCAGGAAAATGACGGCACTCAAAGAACTTTCAATAGTTTTTCTAAGGAAATGTGATGCATGACTGGTGGACCAGTTAATGATTTGGTGAGGCTGATGATTTAAGCTCATAAAGATTTAGATCCTTCACCACCTGCCTTAAAGCTATTTGATCACTCCTTTCACTAACACTCCTATCACCCAGGTCTTTGTGGCAGGGGAAGTGTTTTGAAATGCTTTTGTGGGTGCACCTTACAGTCTGCATGTGTGGGTACACCCATGGGTCTCTTCAATAGAGCACTTGTATTATTTATAGTGATCTAATGCATCCACTAAGCTTTTACTTTTGCTTTTTAATGGGATGATCTTATTTATTGAATTAATCAGGAATGAGGAATTTTCTAACAAAATTATACTGATATTTTATTGGCAGTTTTCTTAAACTGTACTTCCCTGTACAGACAGGTGTTGCTACACATTTTAACCTTTTATTAATTACTCAACGTTAGTGAAACACCCAATAACACATCGTTCACTAACTTTACATGAAGTTAGAAAAAAAAAAGTAAAACTTACGGATTTTAAATAGAGTTTTAAAATGAATTTTAATATTTTTGACCGTTAGTTTTGCACTAAATCAAAGTTCCCACAGTCACACCGACCTCCAGTGTGCTGCAATATGCACAGTTCAGGCAGGGACTCTCTCTTGTCATACATTTAACCATTTTATTGCAAAATGGATCCACAACTTTACTTGGTGGAGAAAGGCTCTGCTCTGGAGATGCTCCCTGGGTTAGTTAAGCAGCGTGCTTTGACTTTCCAGACTTTCCAGGGAGTACATGGGTAGAAACCCTCATATGGATGGATATATTAATGACAATCTGTACTGAAGACAATAAAATGAATTCAAAAGCAATTAATCCATAGTAGAATGAGCCTGAATATGAGGGTGGAACAAGCTTTATGCTATAAAGGAAGAGGCTGGGGTGGAGGAGGTTAAGCTTTTGCAGCAGCAGCAGCATGGTGCAACAGCATTAATGCAAGCAGGGATTAGTGAAAGTACATCGTATATAAATACACCGCTGCTGATGAAAAACAGCTGCGGTTGGCTGTGGGGGCTGGGAGGTGATAATTAAGATCAGCTGGCCATCAACTGATCATAGCTTGGTGTATGCTTACCATGTCCAGCATGAACTAATGAGAGGCTTCATATATATGATCCCTTGCCTGTTTATGGTAAAAAAAAAAAGAAATAAATGAATAAATAAAAAAAAAGTGTATGCAGACTACAGTTTTAATTATTTCCTTATTGGCAAGAACAACAAGACAACAGACCTCCAACCAGGTCATTTGGGTGAAGTCACACCTCTAAAGTAAAATACACAGCAAAATAGTAATTGAAATCATTTAGATCTAAATTTAACACTTTAAAAGTGTCTATATCAGCCCTTACTTCATACAGTTACATTACACTGTTTAACATCTTAGATATTTTACAAACGTGAGAACAAAACAGAGTCAACCTCATGGCAAAGCAAGACATACTGATGAAGAATATGCATTATGTGTACTACAAGAGCACCTGAAGTCACAGACTCTAATGTTAACTCAGTGGATAACTTCACCCATGGTGCAAAAGTGTCTCACATCAAAAATCACAGCAATCTACCTGAAACATGAGCAAAAGAACCACATCTGGGATCACTGTGCAACAGGAAACATTCAAACACAACTTAACACACCTAAAGCACATCTAAACACTCTGCCCAAGGGCATGATGGGAAGCTCCACCCACATTTCCCCCAAATTTAAAATCACAGTAGTCAACAGAGGTGGAAGACGTACAAGAGTACTGTGCTCAAGTACAGAGTGGAAGTAAAATTACTAATTCAAAAATGTTCTCAAGTACAGAGTAAATGTAATTAGTTACTTTCCACCTATACTCAACAGGTCATATTTGATCCCAGTGTTCATTGTTTGTAATCCTGCACAATACACATCTATTGTATTGGAATTTAATGTACAAATCTGCTGAAACATTGACTTTAATTCATTTTACTGTAACAGTAACGGATCTAAAGCTACTGTAACTTCACTCTACTGTCTGCAGGGCTCCATTCATCCTCTGTAAAACTTCCCCACTAACAAAGTTTACCTTCCTGTTTCATTAGTACAAACACCTCTCACCTCAAGCAACACACACTTACAAAACGTTTTTTTACTCTTTGTGCTTGTCATATTCATGCATAAAGGAGCATGGGAACAGAATCAGAGAAGACTGCAAATTAAAGGTGCTTAAGTAGGCCTAATGGTGCAAGTAATGGAAGAGTAGTATGGCACATGCTCAGGAGAGAAGGATGAATGTAGAACACAGCAGAGAGAAGACAGTCATGCAATACTTTATCTCAAAGCTACAGCAAAGTGTTCAGAGAGATGAAAGATGAGGACATAAAGGAGGTGGAGCAGTAAGTGCAGATAAAAAGATCAGAAGATTTTCCCTCTCATTGATCTTCCATTGCCTCTCCAACAAAAGTATTGATTTTAAATTGAGACATGTTCTGCCTGAGCTGTATATATCTACCTCTCATCAATAAAGGCCAACAGTACAATCTATTGTTCATATTACGGGTCAGTCAGTGGAAGTAGGGGTCACTTCCTGCAATTGACTCTTTTGCATTGCTTGAGCTGTTCTAAACTCAGCTCTGTATCTCAGTGAGTAAAGGTTAAAACATTGAGTAAAGTTACAGCTGAAAGTATGTTTGAATGTGATGATACTAGCTGTTCCTTTAATAATTCTGCTAGGTAGGGTTCTGTGGTGGAAAGCCTCTATATACTCTGGCTTAATTACTAAACCTATTCAATCCATAGAGGTTTAAACACTGAACCATGATAAACACTGGCCGTCTGTGGCTTGGTAAACTGCCGAGTATTTGCATGGCTTCCTGCCCACAGACTGTGGATAAAAGCTTCCACTGTCCTGCAGCAGACTCACCC
Source organism: Cheilinus undulatus (assembly GCF_018320785.1). Lineage (NCBI taxonomy): Eukaryota > Metazoa > Chordata > Actinopteri > Labriformes > Labridae > Cheilinus > Cheilinus undulatus. The sequence continues at coordinate 14,369,604 of NC_054883.1, read as the reverse complement.
ATCATGAGGTTTTATAACCTCTTTGGCCAAATTAGATCTGACAAGCTCGGTGTTTGCTACTATCGTTCCCTCCTCCTTTCTCTTTGACCCTTACTGGTTCTTGTCTCTTATCTTGCTATTAAAAGTATTCACCCCCCTGGACAATTTACTGTTTTTATTTTTATCATTTGTAAATCAGTCATGATAAATATAATTGGAATTTTTAACAAAAAATGCAAAAAACCCTCTTTAATTCCAAGGTGAAAATAGATTTCTACAAAGTTATGTCAGTTAGATAAAATAAAATAAATAAGTAAAATAAGTGACTGCATAAATATTCACCCCTTTAAGTGGCCAGCCAAATGATTGTAGTATAAAAGCACCTGTGTCCGGAAGGTCCAGTCACTGGTTAATTATTATTCCAGCTACCATTTCACTGTGAGGACAAACTAACACTCAAACTAACACATAAGTCAGAATATTTATCCAAAAACTGTCCAAAGCTCTGAACATCCCCCAAAGTTCAGTTAAATCCATCATCAGGAAATAGAAGGAATATGAGACGTGTAAATCTGACTAGATCAGGTTGTCCTCACAAACTGAGTGAGTGTGTGAGAAGGAGACTAGTGAGAGAGACCACAAAGACACCTATAACTACTCTGAAGGAGTTCCAAGCCTCTGCAGCTGAGATGGGAGAGACTCTGCAGACAACAATTACACCTTATAGCCGGTCTGGATTGGAAACTGGTCAGGGCACAGAATAATTGGAACGTGTTAATCTATGCTAGACAATGTTTAAGTTTGATATGTCATGACAATTTGATAAATTTATCAAGAGTAAGAAGCTACAACACCGCTAATCATCAGACACTCAAGAACACTGGGACTTTATTACCATTTAATCATTCAATAAAGTTTGGGTAGATTTTGGAAAGAAACCAACTGTTAACAAGTAAAAGTAAGAATAAATGCTCATTGCATGTGGTACAAATTAGTCTAAACTGGTTACTGATTGTACTGGATTCATTTCCAGGGCTTTTTTCCTTACCAAGAGACAAACAAATACTGAAGGAGAAACTCTGATCCATGCAGATTTACACATGTGCCATATTCCTGTGCTTTTGTGATTACAAGAGAGTGGGCATGTCCACAGATGAGGCTGAAAGGTCTAAATTCAGCAAAATTAACCCATTTTACCTAACACTGAAGGCAAAAATGAAGATAAAATGAAAGTGTACTCAATTTGGAAGAAGACAGATTAATAAATAAACTACTTACAGTAGTGCAATCAAATCTCTAAGTGTGCCAGACACTTTGAGCGTATTATGTTTGCAGAGGACCGTGCTGAAACAATTATAAGTGCGACTCGAGACCTACAAGAAAAAAAAAGCAATAGGATCATGCAGGCAAACGTCATCATACGTCATCACACACACATAAAGTAGCAATTGCTGTGAAAGGCAGCGGTCCGGATTATATTATTGTTTTTTATGTGTGCGCTTCTTATTAAATTATTACAAAAGAAGGAAGGATATTTCTGAAAGCAAACAGTACTCTGTGACACACTGAATGTGTAATATGTTCGTGTTACTCCTCCGGGTTTATATGCAAAAAGAATTATTGTTCTATCTCATTTGGTTGCAATTCTACCTGTGGTTAAAAATAGAAACGCATTAGGAGTGCCGGCGCTCCTGCAGGTCTTAAAGGACTCAGAGTAATGGTGCAGAGAACTCAAAATGTAATGTCCTCATATGAGGATGCCGGGTCATAGGAAGTTAAATGTACCTCCATCAGCTCCTGCCATCTGCCTCTGCTCTTCATAGTCTTGTTCTTACTCATCTGACTCTTTCTGCCCCTCTTTCTTTTCATCTCTCGATGCAGGTCAGCAGGATTGTGGCTGTAGCAGCACGACAGGAGAGAGCGGCAGCAACGACAGAGAAAATAGCACTTTTCTGTCTCTTTCTGTGCATCTCTCCATTTGCCTGGCAGGATTAAACATAATGTATGCACACCCACAGAGTAACAAAGAGAAGAAGAGGCCAGAAAGAGAGAGAGAGAGCTACAGAGGGGTCAATAAGAGAAGTCTGACAGGAAGAGATGGATGGACAAAGATTCAGTCAACTGCTGAGTTAGTTTGTAGGATAAAAATGTTTTCTGCTGCTCTTTTCTGGTATTTTACACACAAACTGAGACAACACAACTGAAATCATAAGGAAACACCACCCCAGTATGTATAACTATTTGTCTCCAAAAAAGAAAATCCAACAGTATGCAGAGTGAAGAGTTGATGGCGTATCTCAGTTGTTCAGTTTAATCAATAGACTTTTCTTCCTGGTCTGCCTCAAAATCAAACTATCTTTCTTAACTGTTATTTTCAGAAGCAATCTATAAAGCAGAGACTGACTGTCTGAGACTTATTTTTTCCTCTTACATCATTTCTGTCTCATTTTTTTCGCTCTTTGTAGAGAAATGCCACAAAATATCTGAAGTTGATGTAAGACCATTGAAATACATTATAGAGACATTCATTGGAGTACAACTTCAGACCATTTCATTTGTTTGACATCAATCTTTGTTCACCGATCTGTATATATTGCATGTTGTTTTATTATTTTCTAGTAGTATGCTATAGCTTTTACTGGTTACATTAGTGTAATTAATAGGCTGAAAGCAAGTCAGCCTCAAAAACCATCCTCTTCACTTCCCTGCAGGAAATTGTCATTAAAACCAGCAGCCAGCCAATAAATAGCAACCGCTCTTCCATGCTGTAAGCTAAAGTACACAACACATTAAAACTTGTGTCAAATAAAGGTCATCTCATCTCAGCTAAACCACACTCTTGAAAACGACTCTACATTGCAATAAGTTTAATGACTGGTAAGAGGCTGTGGTGCACAAAAAATGTAAGAAACAGCAAAATGGTCTATGAGAGGGGGTATCTCTCAGATACCCCCTCTCATAGATTTACAGTCAGAATGGAAATAGGACATGTTAAAATTTTCAAAATAAAATCAGATTGACCAGTTGGGTTTGGGTAAGGGTTAAGGTAAGGGTTAGGATACCAAAATTAAAAAACCTGACCTGAAAAACCTGATCGCAAAATGTTTAATAAAGCTGAGTAAACAGTACGCTTGCAGGAAAAAACTTGTCCTATGGGATAACATCCCAACGAAGCAATCATAGCTTACGTAGCTTTCATAGCTAACAAAGCTAATGTAGCTAAAGCTAGAGCTTACAAAGCTCATACATTTCTATACATGTGAAGCTAGGGTTAGCTATGTAACATATGCGCTCTATTTAGCTTATGTAGTTATGTCAGCTTTAGCTATGCTAGCCTAAGATACACAAGAGCTCACATTGCTAAAACTACCATAGCTACATTGACTTACCTATTAACAATAACTACATAGCTACATAAGCTTTAGCCTCATAGCTTTAGTTATGTTTGCTAAAGTTCACGTTGCAAAAACTAACTTAGCTACTTTGGCTTACGTAGTAACATTAACTAAGTAGCTATGTTAGCTTTAGCTGTGTATGCTAAAGCTCACGTTGCTAAAACTAACTTAACTACATTGGGTGAAAAAAAAAAAAAATTAAAACTGTATATACCTTGTAGCGGCAATTTATGTCACCTGTGTTCTGACAGGGACAGCGTCTCACATTAACAAGGAATATTCCCAACTTCCTTTGTACTTTGAAGGCAATCATTACAGTGGACTTTCTTGGTGAATTTCAATGATTGAAGTTCAAAGCCAAACTTACTTACTTCAGCAAAAACATATTAATCTGAATATGGGAAAACCAAAGAGGAATTCCACTTTCCTGCTGTTTTTATCCTCATGATCATATTTTACAGACAGGAAACAGAAACGTACAGTATCCAACACCCCTTTCTATACAAACCTGTAGAGGTAAAGACCATGTGGCAAATAAGCACTCAAACTGAAACACACAAAATCGAACTGGAAACCTTCAGGAAACAAAGAATTGGAGTGAACAGCTTCAGTATATTCAGAACGGAAAGAAAGGCTGAGAGCCTTTAATCTCTCTGCTGAAGAAATGATAATAAGCCCACAGTATTTGTATTGTGAGGAAGACTCAGACCGAGGTTGAAGAGGGCAGACCTACTTTATGAAGACTATTCTTGAAAGTTTCACAGCTGTAGCCTTCTTCAGACAAGTCTGTTTATTTCCTTATATTCCAAAACCATCCAATCCAGAGATCAGCTCTTGTTCTGCAGGCTTCCTAGCAGTCTGTTTGCAGATGTGAATCCTTACACTAGTAAATTTATATCTGAATGTGTAATTGCATTTTTTGCATCCAAAGTTGCAGGGTGTGTGAGGTGAAAACTGTGAGTAGTTTCCGTAACATCATTCGGCTTAAACAAACTTACTGTCAGCCCCTTTTAGCCATATCTCCTCATTATCAGCAGGAGAGCGACATTACAGTGAGGATGGTTTGGATGTGAAAGTATTACACTCTAACAGAGAGAGTGGCTGACTTCTTTACCAAGGCCTATATGAGAGGAAAATGGTTCAAATTGCCCAAAAATTACAGCTGAGCCTCTCACTTCAAAAGCCTTCTGATTTTCCCCTGGCCTTTCTGCTTAGATGTTCTGAACTCTCTTAAGATTGCAGCTCAGCTCTCTGATACACTTCCTGACCATAATTTCAGCCAACCTCAGATCCTGCTCTCATCTTGACCTCCTTGCTCTTAGAGACTCTAAACACACCCACAGTGGTTGCTTGATAGAATGGATATAGAAGTTATCTTAACATTCTGTGCAGGGCTGCAAAGGTGTGCATGAATGAATGCATGCCACATTTTTCAGATAAGTCTTTTTGAAAGCTCCCCATAAGTATTTGATGCTTTTTGGTGCACTGCATCAGTGGCAGGCCTTCAACCTTACTTTTAAAGAATTTCAGCATCTGCAAAAACAGCATTTAAGGCAATAATGTGATAGAGGCCAATGGAAAACTGAAACTTAGATGTCCTTGGGCAGTTGCAAAGCTGAGGGTTTATTCTGTGGGTGCCTCTGTGCTCTGGCCTCTTTAAAGAGTTGGACTAGGAAAGGCACCCTTGAACACAACCAATACAGTTTCACAAGTTATTCAAGTGCCGCAGGAGATTTAGGTTTGACAGTGGAAGCAGCAGTGTCAGTAGTGCAGAACTTCTGCAAAGTTTATTTATTTCTACATACATTTTTTTTCTCCCTGTATACAGGAACAAGTTACTGCAGCATTTAAGTTCATGTAACTAGACGAAGTGGTGAGCATAAGAAAGCTGCTGCTATAAAAATAGACTGCAGAAACTTTTTCCACCTCCTGTGTAAGGAGCTTAATCTTTCACCCTTTCTTTGACACCAAACTCCCCCTCTGGATCCACAATCTTGCAATATTGCAGCCATAAAAAATCTGAAAATACTGAATTGCAAATTTGATCTCTAAAGCCTGTGTGACAATTAAACATGGCCTTCCTTCCCATGCTTAAGCTTCTTTGAGGCCAGCGGGTGCTCATCAAGGTATCCCCTGCTGTGAATCCAACACTGCAGAGATTGACGGTTACAGGAAGAGATGCATGATGCAAGCCAACTGCAAATGGATACTAAAAATCCCCAGAGGTTTTTTAAGGAAGGAGCAGCTCTGTAGGGTACATGCATGTATGCATAAAGGGATTGCAGAGCACAGTGGAAGTTAATGGATGGACTATACAGACTCGTACATAAGAACAGAAAGCCAACTTTATCCCCATCATTTCTTAATATGTAGGACTCTCTCCCTATCTCTAATTCAGACTTTGCATCTGATTATTTGTATCTCTTCATCTCTCTCAACTACTACGTCTTTGCTTCTCTCTTTCTCTTGTGTCTTTCCCAACTCTGAGTGCTCTGTGCATGTGTGTGAACGTATTTCTCTTTCTCCATGTTTTTCTGTTCCACTATAAACTCTTGAAGTCATTTCACTCTGCTCAAAAGTATCAAGGCGTGCACACATGCAAAGAGAGGAGTGACAGTCCCGTAATCAAAGGAGCTCCTTTACCAGTATCTCCTTTTTATTGTCCTGAAAGCAGCAGCCTTCACAATGTAAAAAATAATGAACATGGCTCCTGCTGTAACAATGCTCTGAATACCCTCCTCCTTGGCAGTCCAAAACAAGACAGGTGTATTGTAAACCTCCTGTATGCCAAGTTAGTGCAGTTTTAGTCTTTCGTATCACACAAACGGATCACACCAAAGAATCCAAAGAAATTTCCAGTACAAACCAAAAATTGCCTGTGATGCTGATCATACCATATATCTGAGCTGCTTTTCTGTGCATTCTAATAAGGCACCACTGCAACTACTTCTGTGTCAGTGTTTTTGAATGCAGCAGAACCACTCAGAGTTCCTTTCAGGAGAGTGACTAAAATGGAATCTGTAGAGAAAAATGAATGAGAAAGAAAGATAAGGAATGAGAAAGCAATTATGAGGTATATTGTGACAGAGGTGGCATAAGATGGAGGCTGAATGAGTCTTCAGGGAGCAACAGAAGAACCCTCCATGGTGCCTGACTCACCCATGATTCCATGCAGACAGTACTGGAGCTATTCATGGTCCTGAATATTCTGCAATTAAACAGTGATTTAATAAATCTCGCTGTAGTTCATGCAGGACATGGTAGTCATATGCCCAGCTGTGATCAGCTGACGGCCAGTTGATCCCAATTATCGCCTCCCACAGCCAATCACAGCTCTTTCTGTCAACAGAGCAGTGTAATTAAAAATCATATATTTTATCCTTTTAAGACAAGTTAATATTGATCTCAGAGGTCCCCAAAACATGCCTGTGAAGTTTGTTGCTGAAAAAACACTCCAGTATTGAATTTTTGCATGTCTAAAAACCCCTCTGTTTCAGCCCAGCTCAGAATGAGTTGTTTCTGTGTCTGTAGCTTTAAATGTTACTGAGCTGTCTGACTCCGCCCCTCTCAGGAAATAGATGTGGCTTAATGGATGTGGCTGTCCTGCTGAGAGGAGGATCAGGAGAGAAGGCAGAACTTTCTTCCAAGCTGGGAGGGACAACCAAACCACATATTTTTGCTATAAAAGCCTGAAAAAATATATTTTGCGTAATAAGTTTGCATTAATGCTGATGCAGCGTGCTGCTGCTGCTGCTGGCAAAGCTTAACCTCCTCCAACCCAGCCTCCTCATTTATAGCATACTGCTTGTTGCACCCTCATATTCAGGTTCATGCTACTATGGATTAATTGCTGTTGAACTGCTGTTTTATTGCATTTAATATGCATTGTCATAAATGTATCTATCCATATGGGGGTTTCCAACTGAAGTCTAAGCATGCTGCTTGACTAACCCTTCTCGGCCAAGTAAAACTGTACATCCATTTTGCAATAAAATGGTAAAATGTATGACTTAGCATTCCTGACTGAACCGGTGTTACTGTGTAGTGTAAGCAGACTTATAGACACATGACTGTGACACAGTGTCCTCCTTCTCCCTACTCCCCTCATTTCTCTGACTTTTATTCTTTCTCTTTTGTTTCTCTTCTCATCTGTTTTCTTTCCCCTTCCCCTTGTTTTTTTTTTTTTTATTTTCAATCTATTTTTTTGAATCCCCTCCAAGCAGAGCACATCTTCTAAGAGTGATAAAGAGTCTAGACTGTAGTGCTATCTCTGTGTCTCATTTCATCTAAATAAAGCACCCACTGAGCTCTCTCTGCACCTGTGTGTGAGTATAAACACACAACATGATGTGTGTTCATCTGCATAAATGTGTGTGTCTGCATCTGTGTGGAGCTTATGTGTGTGTCCCTGGGAGATCCGGGGAGGGTATCCATGCAGCAAATTAAATCTGGACTCTTTCACTTGCGACTGTCCATCATGATGGATGAATTTAGAAAGCCTGAGCCATTCAAAGACCGGACACACCCACATGCATGACATCACACTTAAAAACCCTCTCATTTCTCACACATCATTAGCTGCAGAGCATTATCGATACTCAGTCACAGCCCCATGTAATTAGTCCCTATAGATTCTTTAATGAACACAATCAGGCTGCAATAACTCAAAACAGACATCAGCAATAAAATCATTTCTGCAGATCAAACATCTGCTGGTGTGAACCACATTAGACAGAACAGTTTTTACAAGATTTTGACAGGTCTCATAAACAAACTCAGTGTGGTGTTGCACTCTAAAGTGCAGAATGTGAAAGGATAAGCTTAAGAATTATTTATGTTGTTCTTTTTTCTGCCTGTTTTTCTGTTTATTTCATTTGTGCCAGATGTCTGCCAAAGAATCTCAGCTAAATGATGTTGCAGTCACTACCGGCTCTTGTTTTGAGTTTGAAGTTTCCCCAGATGCTGACAATAAGGTGCATGATTGATACCAAAGTCAGAGCAGTTGGTTAAGATAAGTTTAGATCTCAGGTTTTTCAGGTAGAGTCCCATCTCTATTATTCAAAAAATACAACAGCTGTTTTGGGATGTGATGTGGAATCATTCTCCCACTATGGAAAAAAAGTACAGAAGTATTGTACTCAACTAAACGCACAGTTATTCTGGGTAAAACTTACTCAAGTGAAAGTTGAATTACTGATTTAAAAATTAACAAAAAAATTAACAAAAAAATACCCATAAAATATCCTGACTAACAACAATCAAAATAAATGTAATTACTTACTTTCCACCTCTTACCTCTATTTATGTAAAAAATGCTGGGAATGGGCCAGTTGTTGGGGTGGTGGGTATATTGGGATTAAACTACAGTGATGACTATTTCAAATAAAATTAGTGCTTTAAATCATAATTCCCTGTAAAGTGATAGAAATCTATATTTTAGGTTTGATGTTTGATGGCCCTCTGGGTTATGAATCCCAAGGCCAATATTTTGTCATGAAAAAACATCTCCACATTTATAAAGTTAAGCATCAAAATTGTGAAAAATGTAGTAGCAAAATCTGCTCTAGGATAGTGTGAGCGTGTCGTTGAAGCCACACCCACTCACAAGAAACACAACCCCCTTAAATAACAAAAAAGGCTCCCCCTGAATGGAGTCACCTGTCTGCTATGCTGCTATGTCCACCAGAGAAACAATCACGTTTATGTCAAGACAGAGCTAAAATGTCTCAGTTTCATTTGCTCATCCTGTATTTAACTCTTCGGGTATTCCTTATGACTCAGTTTCTGAGTTATGTTATTAAGTTGCTGCTGAAAACATTCCATTTCCTGATGTTGCTCTTCAACATTAAAGTATCCAATGATGATTAGGATTGGAAGCTTTTATTGTGACAGACTTGGCAGGAATAGAACATGATAAACTGTTGCTGCTTTGAGAGAGACAAAGCCACAATCTGCCTCTTTTAATCCCCAGGACTAAAGATGAGTGAAATATGGATTAAAACACACCTTCAGTTGGTGAGTGTTTGCTCCTGCTGCATCTGGTCCAAGTGAAAAATAGCCAAGTACTCCAGGGATTAGCCTGAGTCCTGATCTTGCGGTGAACTCTGATCAGAGTGCATCTGCCTGACTGTGCCAGAGAAGCGAGACAGAAGTTTGGGATTAGATTTACTGTTTTCTGGAACAAATTTCTCTGCTATGATGCTTTTAATGACCTGTGAGACGTGTGGCTGATAGGTTTGGGAAATTTACCTCACAATGAACTGAAGCCCAACATGTAGCCAGCTGATTGCTTTCAATGAAGGCAGTGCCATTGGCTAGCAACAGACTGTATGGAGATGAACTGTTCTGTGATTTTATATTGTTGGAGCTTTAAGGGGGCGGGGTCATTCCCCATAGCGACCAGTGACATCATGGAGTGTTAAATTTGCCCTGCCCAAATTAAAGCTAGCCAGGAAAGAGATGAATAACTTTCTAACAGAGGGAGCCTGTAAGTTTGTTTTCTCTTTCCTATTCAGTGATGCATTACATCGCCTCTTGTTCAGTAATATTGTAATGTACCAAAATCCCATCTGTATTCTGCAGCAGTATTTTAGTACCAGAAAACATATTACATATTCCCTCTACTACTTTGCAGGATCTTGTACAAATCATCACTTTGTTCCAATAAAGCTAGCTTCAGGTAAGAGATGACAGCACAGCCTCTCCTCTGGTTACTGAGTCCTCTAACGATCATGGTGTCTTTGCATTAGGCAGTAAATTAATCTCACAGTGTTTTTAATAGTAGCAGGAGAAAATGAATTAACATCCTACTAAACAGGATCCAGGAAAAAAAAAAAATACAGCACATATTGGAGATGGTTTCAAAAGGCAAATCCCTGCAGCTGTTGTGTTGGTCCAAAAGATTGGCATGACCTGAACAATAGAGACGTCAGGAAGAACTCATGTTTGGTTCAGGAGATACAGACTGGCTTATTTCAATACCATGAGTACATCAAATTTCATTTCTTACACTTTAACTTAGATTTTTGAAATAAAGAAGACTGCACTTTCAGCTGCATTATGGCATGAAACCGCTCCATCATTACATTCTGCTTAAGTGTAATGATAGACCTCCACTCTCACCTCTCTCCCCTCTCATCATTCTCTACCACCAGTTACAACTCAATTATGTACTGACCACAATAGACCATGAATACCAATTTGAGAAGAGACATGGGGGGGCTGGAATCCAGCTGGCCAGCCAAAATGGAGAGCGACAGAAGCTTGGCCTGCCTCCCCTCTCTGGTGCTGCTATAATTCACCTTGTGTCACCTCTATCTCATCCCAAACCCCACTGCACTTCAATCTGCCTCTACCCCTTTCATTTTCCTTTCTCTCCATGTCCATCGCATCCTCCCTCTCTACCCTCTGTCTCCAACTCAAATCACTCATCACTTATTCATATGGAAATGATGCTGAAAATAATTTTTGACCTCGCATCATGAGGTAGGATGAGTAAACAATCCGTACCGTCAGATTCTGCAACACCTCTCCGTGTGGGATCTAATCTCAATGAAGGCTCTGGTTTCTGTTTAACCTCGCCTCTTAAGACAACAGCATTGCTCTATATATATCATATAATTGGAGTCAAAATCAAGGGGAGCAAAGGGAAAGAGAGGGAAGACATATGAACTGATAGTGTCAGTGCAGTTTGAAGTAGAGAAGCATGAACAAGGACTGAAAGGTAAGGCAGAGAAAGAGAAACAGAATGAGGATGAGGTGCTATGATATTGTCATTGTGGAGGCAGGCCCCTAGTCTGTGATTTATATCACCTTTGAGATGAGACATTCAGTATGAGTGTGTGTATGTGTGATTTATGATTCCTTAAAGTTGAAGGATTAAACTTTCTATCTCACTGAGATGTTACCATGACACCAGGCCTCGCCTCAGTTCAGCTTTACTTAGGAGAGGTGACAACTGATGATGAGCATCCACATCTGCACACAGTAACCAGCATGTGTGAACCTGCACTGCTGTCAGTGCATTTATTTTTGTTGCCATGTGGAATCACTTTCTGTTCACCGTGGAATTAAAATTACCCTAGGTTCTGAAAATGCACGAAAACTTCTTTAGCTCCATATGAATTTTATGTCTCCCACTCTGTATAAACACAGGCACATCTCAGAAATATTAGAATATCATGTTAAAGTTCATTTTTCACATGGTTTACATCAGAATGTTGATTTTCCATATATTCTAAAATCATCTCATACAGTAAAACATCCCAAGACATTTTAGCGTTTTAATCTTTATGACTGCAGCTAACAACTTATGAAATCAAAAATCCACTATCTCAAAATATTAGAATATTGTGGAAAAGTCCCATTTTCACCAAAGCCGCACCCAGTTATGAGAAATATGATCATCTCAAATTAAAAAAAAATGTTCCAACCTGAAAGGAGGAATCATCTGTCTGCATTGCTGCTCTTTTAAAGCCACCAGAGAAACAATCACATCTATATCACAACAAGCCGACAGCTGAGATATAAAAAGTCTGAGTTTCACATGCTCATCTTGTATCTTAAAGGTCAAATATTTGACCCCTTGAAGCCACATTTATATTGGTCTCAGAGGTCCACAAAACATGCCTGTGAAGTTTGTTTCTGAAAAAAACAAAACAAAACAAAAAACATTTCAGTATTGGATTTGTGTATGTCTAAAAACCCCTCTGTGTCAGCCTTGCTCATAACATGCTATTTCTGCGTCTGTGGCTTTAAATATTACTGAGCTGTCTGACTCCACCCCTGACTCCGCCCCTCTCAGGAATTGGATGTGGCTCACTGAGAGGTAACCTTGCAAAGCAGATGGATCCGCTCGTTTCCTTGTTTTTCACTGGCGAATTCATTTTGCAAAGCTCCCATCTGAACGGTTAGAAAGTGACAGGACCAATCAGCTTGAGGGGTAGTACTTTCAGGCGCAGCAGAGTTGTGACGTCACTTCTGGGAGTTTGAGTCATTATTTCAAGCAGTTCCTGTCTGCAGTGACCCTGAGGGACAAATTACAGCATCTTTGTGTCTCTTTCTCTCTATCATGAGTCACTCAGGCTCTCACCTTCAGTTAATATGTCTGTTCCATGATGACGGGACAGCCTACCATTAGTTGTCACAGCCCATCACAATGCATTCTGGGATACAAACAGACAATATGGCAGCAGACTAACCTGCCAGCTGCTTGGACAACCAGAAAATGGATTATAAATGGATAAAATGACGTCCAATATTGGAGTTAATGGTGTGGATTTACTCTTTAACGATCCCAGGAAGTCACCCAAGTTCCAGGCTCAAGAGAAAATGTGTAAGAGCTATGAAGCATATGTAGTGTCATTAGAGCAGCACAGTGGAGGACGTTCAGAGGAAACGAACAGGAAATAAACAAGTAAGTTACTGTGATCTATGACTCAAAGTTATCTAACTTTGAATGACGTGTCTCTTCGTGTTGTATACGACAACGCAAGTCTCAGAGGATTAAGACACAAATGTTGGATTTTACTTTACATGGACTTTAAGACTGGTTTCAAACACGGCAGGTTAAGGTATCCTCTGAGAGCGGATGAAACTAATACACAACAACTCATTTGCTCTAGAGGTTTAAAACAAAATTTAAAAAAAAAAAATCAAAGTTCTCATTATCATTAATCAAAATTTATCAGCAAATTACCGCTGATAAAATATGGACATTGAAACCCATGAATTCAGTTTGTTTACAGGTGTCATTTGTTTGGGTGTGTACAAAATGGTGGAAGAATGGTGATACAAAGCAAAGTTCATCACAATAACTAAGGAGATGCAGGTTCCGTGTTTTCACACTTAGATTGAAGGTTGTGTTACAACAATGAAAACTAAATGTTTTTCTTATTTGTAAGACATTGCAAATCCAGATTCCAGAAATAATGTGACATGTATTATCATGGTGAGATTATACTGTTTATTAAAGGAATAATTCAACATTTCCTTATCTCTTCAAAGCTACACTTAAAGCCCTTTATTTCCTCCATGTTTGCAGATGTCTGTGTGTTACTCCAGATGCATCCTGGATAAGAGGGCATGGCATTAGGACTGTAAGGATGTGTGCCACTAAGCCTGGAAAAGCTTGATTAGCAGCTGCATGAGAGGCAAAGTGAAGTAAAAAGAGAGGAAAGGAGGGAGTTTACTAAATGAGAGAAAAAGAGAGAGAAAAGAGAGGCTTCTTAAAAGCAAAAGCATTATTGGTAGATGAATGTATAATCAGTACAAAATATTAAAGCATAAGAAGAGAGATGATTACATGTTAGGAAGTCCTATTACAATTTCTCTTTATTTATATATTTAATTTCTTACCTTTGTCATTGTCTGAGCCTCTCGGCTCTTTCAAACACTCAAATACTATTGTAATTTACTAGAGTGGATAAAAATGCAGATTTTTCCTTGGTTGTCTGGGATTTTAGACTCATACTTTTAAATGTCTTTCCATTTCAAGAGTGCAACTAATTTCACTCTGTGCTTCTGATGAGGAGGCAGAGACCGAGAGAGTCTGTGTGTGGCACTAAAAGAGAAATGGGTGAAAAAATTAAAGAATCCGCTGGGTGGATTTGGGGATTTATCTCAGAAGCCCATAAAAATTAAATGAAATGGTGTGAAGGTGGGATTTATAATGACACGATCAGGTGAAATCATAAATTATACGGTCCCTTGTTTCAATTGTGCTTGTAATGAGGGCTGAAACTGCCAGAGCTGCAATGAACCACAAGGCTTGTGGTAACGATGTGTTTCAAACCCTTTAAGAAAAAAGAGATATAAATGTGAAGGCATTTTTTTTTTTTTTGGTTCATGTTCCTCCAAAATGTTGTTTGAGCGCTAAAATTTGACATAAATAAAATGATGGCATTTGAAGGTAAACCTGTCTCTTCTTTTCTTTAAATTATCTTTTCATTTTTATCAATATAAAGAAAAGCAAGTAAAGTAATATTGTAGTATAAAGACACCTGAGTCTGGAAGACCCAGTCACTGGTTAATCAGTATTCCTGGCTACTATTACACTATACAGGGAAAAGAACACTCCAAACAACTCAGAGAAAAGGTATAAGTCAGGGGATGGAGACAAAAACATTTCAAAGCCACTGAGCATCCACACCACAACACTATCCCCACTTCGAAGTACTAGGGGGGCAGCATCATGCTGTGGAGATGCTTCTCAGCAGCCAGCCCTTGAAGGCTTGTAAAGGTAGAGGGTTAAATGAATGCAGCAACATATAGGAAAATCCTGTAGGACAATCTTATTCAGTCTGACAGAGAACTACAGCTTGAGAAAAGATTCATTTTTACAGCAAGACAGTGAACCAAAGCATAGAGAAAGCTACAGAAATGGTTTAAAGACAATAAGGTGAATGCTCTGAAGTGGCTGACTCAAAGCCCAGACCTCAATCCAACTGAGAATTTGTGGCTTGACTTGAAAATGGCTGTTCATGCCTCATCCGCATGTAACCTGACAGAGTTTGAGCAGTTTAGCAAAGAAGAATGGAGTAAAATTGCAGTGTCCAGATGTCTGAGCCTGACTTTGTAGGCATTTTTTTCACTTTTTAAATTGAATTGACTGTGATTAATTTATAACATCATTAACAGAGTAAACATCCAAGGGTAAGTACTTTTTATAGGCACTAGACTCCAAATGAACAAGCACCACAAGGGATACACTTTCCTTTACTTTGATTGTGAATGGAGCTAAGGTTCTGACCCCTGTAAACTCGATTCCCTCCACTTTCCCACCCACTGTCTGTCCCTGAACATAGCCTTACCCAAGCTGTTTCCCTGTGCTGACACAGCACTTAAACCAGGTGAAACCAAGTGTGGAGGGAGGCTCTACTACAGCATGGCACAAAGTTAACACAGCATGACGAGTCTCTGTGACCACACTCTGAACTGCTGGTATAAGCAAGGTTTCTTTTAATGTGCTTTAGTTTACAGAAATTGTATGTTGCATAGAATTTGCATCATCTGGTGAGAAAAAATAGATTATGTAGTGTTTTCATGCTTCTTCATTCCAAATGGCGCTTACATGGGTGGTAGAATTACATTAATCTTTCATGCCCCATGTCTTCTCCATACAAAAAGAATGAATAAGTGTTAGGAGTGAAATATGCTGACCATTCACAACTTCAACAGCAAACTGAGCTACGAGCTGAATCACTTGTGTTTGTTTCTGTATTAGTTTCCCAATATGTGCAACTAAACATGGTGATGCAACTCCTTTTAATCATAAATATTAATGCTGTTCTCTGTTTGGGTCATGGAAAATGTGTTTTATATAAAAATCAAAGGTTTACATATGGGTTTTCCCTGTCCCTCACCTGCTTGTCTGGCCTCTAACTGCACCAGACTTAATCAAGTCAAGTCAAGACTAAACTAATTATGGTTAGAGCCTTTAATCATGAGCTGGTCGTGAAGCAGTGGAGAAGTGGTTTGTGTTCTTGGCACAGGGTGAAGCTAGAAGGACTAATTGAGTGTAGGCAGGACAAACCCTCAGGGTAACACTGTTGGAACATGTGGAGTACAGCCATTTTCATTTCTGTCTCATTGAATTCTAATGTGTGGTCACACCCCCTCCAGCATAGAAACAAGGCACCATGGTCATTCTAAGTCAGATGAGTGGTGAATGCTTTCTAACATTATCAAGCACAACTTGTGGCAAAAAGCTGTCCATTAGCTCATTTTCCTCTAATAAGATCATCTAAAACAGGCAAAAAAAACATGTAAGAGGATATTTTGTATAGACATGGTTATGGTGTGCATTGGGCAACAAAAAGATTTAAAACCACTGGCATACGGCAACAAAATGGCCAGGGCCAGCTCTGTGTACACATGCTTACAATCCAGATTGATCAACAGTGACAGTCGATAAAGTTATTTTGAAGTTTCAGAGCTAGGCGGATGAATGGTGGTCTTATTCCTGCTGATTTGAGTAGATCAAGAAAACAAGGTTGACTGAAAAGCTGGCACCCAGGGTTAAAGGACTGAGCAGCAGTGGAATGTTAAGTGTTTATTTTTTTACTGCTTGCAGGTAAAAGGCAAAAAAAAAACACAGTTATATATGAACAGTGTCTGTATTTTGTGAGCTTTTGCAAAATTTAGAGGGGAGATAAGCCAATTTCACATCCAGGTGTCTGTGTCTTTGCATGCAGGCTGCATACTTAGTAAGAGTGGGTTCATTTTTGATAAAATGCACATTGTACTTGTAAAAATGTTTGTGCTGTTAAACTTGCATTTGCATATTTTTGTTCATAAATGCACAGTGACACTACACAAAAGTCATGCACTTTACTGAAGTCATTGAGGCATCAGTAATTGTGTGGCTTAATAAATGAACTGTATTAATATGAACTGTATTTCTGCTTTCTTTAGGGTTTTTACAGAGCACTGAAACTGCAAAGGGGAAATCATTCATTTGTAATAATTCACTATGCAATGGAAAGACTCAACAGTTCATTTGAGATAAATTATATAAAAATTCCTTTACCTGTTTCTAGCACTGGAATGCATTCATCTCATCAACAAATCACAATTTTAGAGTCAATAGTGTGTAACACCGGGATAAATCCCAGAGTTAAAATCTAAACTTTTATAGTTATAGACATAGAGTTAAAATTTAAGTTAAAATCTGTTAAAAGCCCAAGTTAAAATTCATAGTTAAAAACTAACTTACTGCTTAAAAGCAGGAACATTAGTTACTAAAACAGTAGACTGTCACTTTAAAACTAAAAGTATTTAGTAGTTTGTTTGGAATGTACTTCTCTCAACACGAGGCGTGACAAACTATCTTGATGTGTAAGTTTGGATACCTGCTTCTAATTTGTCAGTGTAGAGAGACATCAAGTTTCTTTAATTGTGATTGGCTTAGGGGCGGGACAAATGTCAGAGAGGGGAGATCAGCCAGAGGCACGTAGCAGTGTGCTCTCTCTCTCTCTCTCTCTCTCTCGCTTGCTCTTGGAGGAGGACACAGTATGTCAGTTCAACGTTTACCATGGCAGCTAGCCATTAGCTAAGTTTAAGTTAAGACTGAGTTAAAAACAGTCCTTTGTAGCTCATCTCTATGGTGAAGAAGGGTTCTTGTAACCACAAGCTGTGTACAAGTTTTGTGCTTTAAAAACAGACTGTAACCCATTTGGCTACTATCGGTTAGCATTATCCTAGTTAGAACTAGTGACTCTTTTTTGAAACCCATTTAAATGTAACTCAAGTTTTAAACCTTATATTTTGCATTCAGTGAAAGTTTTTTTTATTATCTGCCATCGGTCAAAGTCATATTTTCTATGCCAGAGAACAAGCTTTTGAATGAGCCGGTTAAACAAAGACTGCATTTCATTTGAATGACTATGATTAATCATGGTAGAACTTTCCAACACTTTCCTTGCACGTTGCTTTCTAATTACAGCAATGCACAACACCAAACATGCCAAATATGGGCATATTATTTACATTGATTCACTGTAATTCTAAAATGTCTACATCATATCATCCAAAGTGGCTAAAATGATCATGCTGGGTGAAGCTGTTTCAATCAGGAGAATTGATACCAGTTAAAATTAATTATTTTACAAGTCTGTAAATGTTTTGAAATGTAAAATGCACATTAACTTCATTGTGATGTGTTTATGTAATTGAAAAGGACGGTGAGGCCAACAGCAGGATAGAATAACCCCTTATGGGGTCCAGTCAATGGAAGGAGTGGTTTAAGACCGGAAGTGGGCTTCTGAGGAGCTTGACCCGGACACCGATGAGATAAAATGGAGGTGGCTGGGGTGGAGGAGGGTTGTGACAGTGGCACTGAAACAACAGATTGGCTATGGAGGAGAGGAGAATGGATTTTATAATATGACAGCAGCAGGATGATTGGATCGAGAGAGGTTGGGGAGAGGTGGCAGAGTAGGATTGGCTCAGAATTTAAGTCAGTAGATGGCCAACCAGCTGTTCACCTGGGCAGAAAAACAGAGCAGAGAAAAGGTCTTCATTTAAACCTCATAAGAAGAAATGACATGGCACTGGCCCACTACTATAACCAACATCACAATTGTCATTTGATCTAATGACCAAACTTCCACAGTAAAACTTTGACACCCAGCCAGGAAATGCCTACATTCTTTTAATGATGCATTGATGCAACACTTCTTTTCAGCAAAGACAGAAACATAAGTGCAGTGCACAAACTCTCCCTCTCCTTGAACATAACTAATTTATTTCAGTGCTTGCCAAACCGGCCCCATGGCCAGACACCATTACCTTTCACAGATCACAAGATAAAACCCTCCACGTGAAACATCACATAACTATGAATCAATCTAGGAGAAGTGGGAGCTGTATTGATCGGCTGCCTGTCAGATGGTTGTAGATAAGATCCATGTGAGGGAGTGAATGTCAATTATGAAAGAGGGTGAAGAGGAGAGGAGAGATCAGTGAAGAGAGACTTTGCATCATAAGGAGAGATAAATGAACAAAGTAATGTTTGGTTTACAGTCCAACGGTCTGACACAGCACTCTGTAGGAGGGCGTCTGGGTGAGACCCAGCAGGGAGTCATGAGTCATCAGGACTCCTTGCTGGGGCAGGTGGAGCTGAGCTGTTACCCTGAACTTCAGCAAGACATGAGACAAAAGGGCATATGAATTAATAAATATAAAGGAAGAAAGCAAATGAGAGACTAAGTAAAAAAAAAACAAAAAAAAAACCCAGTCATTTTCAGAGTTGAAGAACAACATAAAATAATCAGATAAAAAGGTTTGACTGCAGCCAGTGGCACAAACGAAAGGTTATTCACTTAACCTGACACGCCAGATGGATTTGTTTCACACATCCATCTGGAAAACCTTCAATATACAGCGCTTGGGATGAACGTTCTGTGTGTCACATCTTTGTGAGCCAATCAGAGCAACAAAACAGGTGACGTCATTGCTGCTACCAAGGTGCGCATGCGCAGCTACTGAGGAATAAACTCCAAATAGAACTGCATGACGCGAACCATGGCGACTGTAGACATGTCAGTACACAACTTTTTTCATTTTTGAAAACAACTCACTGCTATTCTTTGTTCTTCTTTTAACGAAGACATGTCATCAAGTTCTGATAAAACTGGTGCTTTAGCAGCATCCACGCTAATGTCTTCTGCCATAACTGCACCTGCCTCTTGTTGTTGCTTGCATACGTCACGACTTTGCCGTGCCCAAAAGTACTTCCTGTTGTCACTGACTGGTCCAGCGACTTTCTAACCAGGCCCAAACGGTTCAGACAGCAGCTTTGCAAGATGGATTCTCCAGTGAGAAACATGGAAACATGGATATCAATCTGCTTTGCAAGGTTATTATTCACTGAGAACCTTGGTAATTTCATTGCTCTTGTAATAACAGACCCTATTATCACATCTCAGGATATCTTCACTCTAAAATTAAGAAACAAAGTTTTTTTATGCCATGCACTTGAACAGACATTTGACCTTTCAGATGGAGACCTGAATAGATGGACCATGCATTCACATCACTCTTGTACATTCATCCTCAATTCATTGAAGGAAATGTGTTAACATCTGCAAAATACCAAAAAGGAGGGGAAAGGAAAGAAGAGCTGCAGAAATATGACGGAGGAGGACCATCTCACGTAAAACTAAGTACTTTTTATTAAACATGCATGACCACAGGATTGACTGGGCCCCTGAAACACCCAGTGGGCCCTTCCCTGTTGTTTTTAATTGATGATATAAATACATGTGTGTTGGAACAGTAGAATTAATGCATTTTCCCCATTAACCCACTTTTACCCTTTAAAGCCAGTTTTTCCAACTTTTGGACCATTTTTGACTTCTTTATTCGCCAATATTTTCCACTTTTAACCCATTTTGACACTTTTTAACTGCTTTTCCCCATTTTCCGCTGATTTACTGCTCATTTTTGCCTTTTTTAACTCGCTGCTTTTATCCCACTTTTTGTATCTTTTAACCTATTATTGACAAGTTTAACCAATTTTAACCAATTTTCCCCACTTATTTCTACCAGTGCTGCCACTTTTAACCCTATTTTCAACATTTTGGCTTAATTTTACAATAATGATTATTTTAAAGTTCATTTGAGTCATTCTCTGGTATCCTGATGTTGGTGCACATCATGGCTTAGCCCCTGTGATTTTCCTGACCTCCATGGGTCCCCCATTTGGCTTGGCTTCAAAGGGCTTTCCCCTTTATCCCCCCTTAAGGGCAGCCTTGTTGAGAAATACTTATTTACTGATAAGAAACAACCTGCTACATACTATGATACTGTAGAAATCACGCTGAGAAACAAAAACACATGGGAGTCAACACATTCATTTCAACATTGCTTGGTACATCGCCATTGCAGTGCCAAACAATTTTGTCCCAAAATTTCTTTCACTGCAGCAATAATGTTTTTTACTGCACAGTTATTTACTTAGCTATGAAAGTCATTCTATTTTGAAAGGAAAACCATCCAACAACAAAAGATCAATAGTTTTGTATAGCTGCTTTCTTATCCTGCAGTTTATAAAATGTTGCATAGAAAACATGAACAAACCCCTACATTTGTAATTCATTGAATTTTCCTATCACCACAAATATCTTCCACTTGACATTAACATGTAATTTCCTTGAAAAGCGACGAGTCTCTGATCCACTGTGCTATTATTCCTGAACACTGCTGAACTCCCAGCGCACCAAACTCAATCAGGCTTCATTATGTTCTTTTGAAAGAGGGCAAGCCATGGCAGATGTGCAATTTAGACAGAATACAGCATGCCTTCTGTAAAATCTTCACTTTGGGACACTGTGAATAGACTGCTGTGCCATTAAAACCTACAGGTAGAACAAACAACCCATGACGTGGAAAAAGGGATGACAGGGGAAAATGTCTGAAATATGTAGGGAAAATGTTGATTTTAGGAGCAAATAAAAGGTTAAAATGAAGAAATATTAGCTAATTTTGATTATTCATTCAGTTCTATAATTATGTTTCTGTCTTTGGATATAAAATTGCATGCTAAAAGCACTAAATACCTAGACAATAGAACCACAATAGCACCCACAATGCTAAGATATAACATGTAGAAGAGAACCACAAGATGAATATTTGTGAGGCACTGTTGATGCTTTCAGGGGAAACTGTCCATATTTAATTTTTAATAAATATAAGGAAAACACTTATATTTTCTTGCATAACTTTGAAGCCTTTTATGTCATTGACCCATGACAAAACAAGAGAAATAGGATATATGGGCATGATCTCACCTAATCTAACCATTTATTGCCTCTCTCTCTCTCTCTCTCTCTCTCTCTCTCTCTCTCTCTTTACAGTGCCTAGAAAAAATATTCACCCCATTGGATGTTTAACTCTTTAATCAATTTTTTAAATGCATCATGGTCAAAATATATATAATCATCCTCAAAAATGCACTACTACTACTGCGCAAGAGCACGTAACCAGTAGCCAAAATTCATATTGCAAAATAGTGACAAAAACACAGAGGCTTTCTAGGGAAAAAACATACAATGCTTCAGAAATGTTCAGTAGTGCCTATGTATGTGCCAACATTGTTTTGGGGCTGATGTTTAGCAAAAACAGCTTAACAAATGGCCTAGCTTCCTGGCCGGTGAGTTCTTCTTAAAGGAACAATGCTCACTGAAATCACTTGAGGCTGATGCCACAACCACTACCAATGACTAGATACTTCATACAACTCAATTTCTCAACTTATTATATTGGAAGGCAGACAAAAGAAAGACAGGCAGATAGATGGACAGACAGGAAGAGGAAGCAGTCATCTGCATACAATTATTTTCATAAAATCAAAAATCTTAAATATTTTTGTTTCCCTTATTCAAAACTAACCTTATCTGCTTACTGCTGTTGAAGTGGTGAATCCTTGAATTCCCTGGCATAAATCTTTGAATTTTGACTATGAATAAAAGGTAAAACTTCCCCTGAATCCTATCAGACTTTTCCCCTTGTAAACATCGCATGTTGATAACAATCAAAGGACAGCAATGAAGATTTGGGAGGAATTCCAGTTATTCTAAACCTAAGAGACTGGATTTAGAACAAATACGTGTTTCCCAACTTCAAAAGCACAACATAAGTTTGAACCTCAGTACAGACATGGTAGGAAATGATAAGCTGTTGCTGAAACCTACCCTTTGTTGCGTCAGGACATTCTGAGGTGAGGCGACTAAAATGTAAGAAATGTTCTAAAGCTAAGACATGAGGATGTTTTGGCACATTTTAAAAGGCAACTCAGGACTAGGACAAGGAAGCTCAGAGTGAAATGTATTCTTTTGAACTGTCTAAGCGCTCATCTGTCTGATGTAGTAACTTGTAGTAGAACTTTCACATCCCTCTGTCCAAGACCTCCTTGACTTTTCCACATCTCCTTCTTCTCTTATCTGCCCACTTGACTCTCCCTCTGGGCTCCTTAAGCCAGTTCCACAGAGAGCTATGTGACACCTTCTTTTTACTGACCTTGGTCCGACACACTGGGCTCCAGTGATTAATACCTCTGCACTTCTACCTCTCTCTTTCCCCTTCTCCCCCTCTGTGTCTACCTGTCCCATTCACTTTCACCATCTTTTAGCTATTGCTCATTGTCAGTTTCTTCTTGTGTGCCTCTACACACAAACACTTGCAGAAAAAAACAAAAAAAAAAAAAACAAAACAAAAAGGAAACGGCACAAGGACACTTGCACTCGCACAATCACGAACTAGCCCGGAGCACGGCTGAGTGTAGGCGCAAGGTCTCTAATCCTGTCCCAGGGAGAGTGGGCCTGCTGGGGGATTAGAGCAGGGCTGTGGGTGGCTCAAAAGATGGAGGGCATAGAAGGTGGACAGCTTGACAGAGGGTGGAAGAATGAATAAAAATGCTTTCTGACAGACACAGTGATGAGGGTATAACCTGCAGCAATGGTTGATTTGAATAAGTCGATGTATGTCTTTCACAGTGACTTTCTCCACCCACGTTCAAACCTGAGGAACCGTGCCTGAACAAAGTTTGCACCACTAATTTTTCAGCTGTAACACTGATTTCTACTGTGAGGAATGCAAAATCACAACTTTTACAATCTTGAAACTCATCAGCTATTCTCCAGTGAGAGTAAAAAACTAGAAGGTGTCTTTGAGTTTTTGAAAAGTGCTTTATAAATAAATTATTATTATTATTATTATTATTATTATTATTATTATTACTATTAACTATTATTATTAAGGTGCAATGTCAGAAAATTAGAATATTACTTAACACCAGTATCAATGGATTTTTTACACAGAGATGTTGGACTACTGAAAAGTATGTTCAGCTCTCAATACTTGGTTGGGCCTCCTTTTGCATGAATTCCTGCAGCAATGCAGTGTGGCATGGAGGCGATCAGTCTGTGGCACTGCCGAGGTGTTATGAAGCCCAGGTTGCTCTGATAGTGGCCTTCAGCTCTTCTGTGTTGTTGGGTCTGGTGTCTCTCATCTTCCTCTTCACAATACCTAAGAGATCCTTCATGGAGCGTTCAGGTTAGGTCAGTTCACTGGCCAATACTTGGTACTTTTGGCAGTGTGGGCAGGTGCCAAGTCCTGCTGGAAAAAGAAACCAGCATCTTCATAAAACTGGTCAGCAGAAGGAAGCATGAAGTGCTCTAAAACTTCCTTGTAGATGGCTGCCCTGACCTTTGACCTGATAAAATACAGTGGACCAACAGCAGCAGATGACATGGCTCCCCAAACCCCCACTGACTGGAAGTTTTACACCAGACCACAAAAAACTGATTCTGGTCCTCTCCTCTTCCCCTCCAGACTCTAGGACCTTGATTTCTAAATGAAATGCAAAACTGGCTTTCATCTGAAAAAGAGGACTTTGGACCACTGAGCAACAATCCAGTCCTGTTTGTCCTTAGCCCAGGTAAGACGCCTCTGATGTTATCTCTGGTTCAAGAGTGGCTCGACACAAGCAACGCGACAGTTGTAGTCCATGTTCTAGATCTAGATTCCTTCCATTCATTTTTCCATGAGCGTGCTTGGATACAGCACTCTGTAAACAGCTTCTTTGGCAGTGACTTTCTGTGTCGTACCCTCCTCGTGCAGGATGTCAGTGATCGTCTTCTGGACATCCATCAAATCAGCAGTCTTAATTAGCTGATTACATAAAGCACAGCTAAATGAAACAAAACAAAAATTTGAACAAAATGGTATCAGATCGTGCATAAACACAATAGTGCATTTCCAGCAGTTTCAGGTGTATTTATGATGTTGTTAGCAGTATTAGTTTTTGCTGTTGTGTTCTCATGTGTGTTGCTTTTAACAGAACATGTTGTAATGATTTAATTGAATACAGAATAATTGAATAGTACAGCCCAGAAGCCATTAAAGCAAAAATGAGTGTCTGCTGATGTACTGATATGTAATAACTCTAACAATTGTAAAATAAATCCATGCACATCAATATTCTAAGCTTTACTTTTTCTTAAGCCCACCCCAGACTGATTCTGCTGCTGCGAGTGGAGCCTGAAAAACCCTTCTGATACAAAACTGAGATAACAATAAAGACTGGCAAGAGATGGGTATGGATAGCATGAATAAGGGAGGTGGGCAGAGATGTTAACGGGATGTGTCGATGTATAAAACATCAGCAGCTGTGCCTTGAAGCCAGATTTGACTGTAGCTCTGATCTTCATCTGTAAACACATCAGCTCTGAGATTCTCTTTGAAATGAGATGGTCTCAGAGCTCATGTTACTGTCGATGAGCATCAAAAGTACATGTTTGTATCTCTGTTAGTATATGTGAACTCACACATGAGGAAAACTGCTATAGAGTGAATCCGATGTGTTCAAATGATAGGATTTAAGATCATGCATTTAAGTCCTGGTTTTGTCTTACTTATAGCAATGCCAAAGTAATATTCACCCACCTTATTCCCACATCATTTATCATCGTTTAATTTAAAGTGATACAGAGGTGGAACTGTTTTTCTGATCTCTGGAAAAGTTTCCGTCAGAAAAACTGCAACAATTCCATCAGCTCTCACAGACAGTAGGCTTTTGATGGCACCAGTTTCAAACCAGTACATCCAAGAAGTTTTCTGAGAGGTATCATGGACAATTTGAGCAACCGTGTGCTGTGCATATCAAGACAGACAGACAGACAGACAGACACGCCGCCATTTATAGTAGTAAGATAACAAAGAAAACAGCAATCTGTGCTGTTAATGCAAAATATTCTAATATAAAATAAAATGTACGGGCCTAAGCAGACACTCATCAGTGGAATACATGATTATAAATCTAAATCTTCATTGTAGACAATGCTGTAGGAGAGCAGGTGTTATGGTTTAACTGGTGAATGTGTCATTGTTCACTCTAGTTACAGCATTGTTAAAACAATGAACATTTTTTGTTATGCCTTTCTTTAGAATATATGAATTTAATGGAAATCTGAACAAAGGGGCTCTTTAAGTGTTAAAAGCACTGACGCATTTGTGAAGTCACCAATTAACACGGTCGCTCATTAAACCGTAACACTGGTCTTTTACATGAAAAAGATTGTAGATTGACAATTAGACAATTATTCTTATTGTCTGTGCCAGTCAGCAGTTGTTGGCTGTTGTTCTGGTTGTTTTCTCTCTGGGTTAATGTGTCTGTATGATGTGAACTCAGACATGAACCACTGACTGTTCTTCTATGCATTCATTTAACTTTATCCAGATTTATCATTAAAGTAATTGGACAACAGAAGCAACTCTGGACCTGCATCAATCAATCGATGTGTGCAGCAGATTGTCTGAAAGAAGTAAGAGAGTGGTGGAAACACTGACTCTTTTAATTTGCATTTGAAATGTTTAATGTACTGTATCAGTGTTTTATTTAAATGTACATGAAGCAGTATGATACCCCTGATATTCATACACGATGTCATGACATTGATGCCATTGGTTTACTTTTCTTAAACAACACTTGAAAATAACAGTTGGATGGAGGAAGGATTTATCACATTTATCACACGTTTTGTTATAACCTCAACCTGATGTAGGGAAAACCCATGCGCATAATTATTCTCCACCTTTTCTCATAGCAGTCCAAACTGATCCTGCTGTTATGAGTTGAGTCTGCAAACCACCTGTGATACAACACAGAGATATAGAAACAGGCGGTAATTGGCAAGAGATGGACATGGGGAGCAAACATGTAGCAGCATGAGGGGAAGATGGGGGAGACTTCTGGCATTGTGTCGATATATAAAAATATAAACAGCTGGGTTTTGGATCCCGATGAGACTGTGGCTCTGATCTTCTTCTGTTAACACATCAGCTTTGAGATTCTCTTTGAACTGAGAGCATCTCAGTAGACGTTAGGGACACTGCTGCTGTCACGGATTTTTCTATGCATGTCTGGATCTGTGTTTGTGCATGTTCACTCACTCACAAGGAGAAAAAATACTTAAAAGTGAACATGCACTGGGTGATGAAATGGTTGTATTTGACATTATGCAGATGACATTCTAGTTTGCACAAATACAATGTTGCAGTCATTAGAAAAGGTTGATCAGGTTTCTTGGTACATTCTTGTTTCTCTATCTGCCACTGGATTTGTTGTAGAAATCTAAATGTCAGTGGTATCACATTTGTTCAGATCTCTTATGGCTTGTTATCTTGACCTTTGCGCTCCTCAGAGCACATGTGGGGAGAGTCAGTGTACTTGTCATTAAAGTAATGGGGCCATAGAGTGTACACAGGCAGGTAGAGAGGAAAGAGTAATGAGGAATCAGTAAAATGCACAGACAAACTTTTAGAGCTGAGCAATAATCATTTCTGTAGAGATAGGGACACGTAGAATATGGTGAAATAATTGTAGGTATAGCAGAATGTCTGTGAGAAGCAAGAGTGTGATGAAAGATATGGCAGGTAATAACTGCTAGAGATTCATTGTCAGTGGCGGTTCAATAGGGGGTGCAGAGCACCATCCCCATCTGTCTTGCCAGAACGAAGAAATTACTAAATACAATTTTTAGTCTGTAAATTTCTTAGAGCTGTTGTTTGAAAATTATACATATCCTTTACACATAAACTCTAATATACAGCCAGACATTGAAGAGTGACTTTTCCAAATATAGTCTACACGTTCATCAGGACATAATAGACTGAAAAAGAATAGATGTTACAAGTACCATGTCATGTGACAAATCACCTAAAAAAAGCATATTAAAAAAACTTAAATCAGCAAACATCAACATGTAAAAACACATTATTATAATACCACAAAATGGCTGTTACCAATAAGAATACACAAATAAAAACTAGTGAGAGTAGTAACCCAAAAGAAACATCAATATAGACTAAAAAAAAGTCAGAAAAATGCTGTTAATCGCCACAGTTAATTGAGCGCTGATCGATGGATGGTAGAAGGAAGCAAACAGTGCATCACACTTAGATAATGACCTCTGACCTCAGGGATCAGATGCGTTATTTTCAGCAAGCCTGTTTCTATGAAGTTTAAATCTGAATGTGTTAACTCTGCCTCCACTGTGGTTAGATGCTGGTCTACTAAAAGCTAAGCTGCATGGATGTCAGGCAGATCAACCCGTTTTATTAAACTCTGCAGTGACACTGACACAGACACATGCAGGCATGCACTGAAAGAGAGGAAACACAGAGACAGTGTGTGGGTGTTTAGAGAGACATGGCAGCAAGCAGATAACAAAGGAAAGGGATTGAAGAAAAACATCTGAAAGAAGTATACGCTATATTGCCAAAAGTATTCGCTCACCTGCCTTGACTCTCATATGAACTTAAGTGACATCCCATTCTTAATCCATAGGGTATAATATGATGTCGGTCCACCCTTTGCAGCTATAACAGCTTCAACTCTCAGGGACTCTGTGCAGGCCAGTCAAGTTCATCCACACCAAACTCTCTCATCCATGTCTTTATGGAGCTTGCTTTGTGCACTGGTACACAGTCATGCTGGAACAGGAAGGAGTCATCCCCAAACTGTTCCCACAAAGTTGGGAGCATGGAATTGTCCAAAATCTCTTGGTATGCTGAAGCATACTAAGGGGCCAGGTCCAGCTCCTGAAAAACAACCCCACACCATAATCCCCCCTCCACCAAACTTTACACTTGGCACAGTGCAGTCAGACAAGTACCGTTCTCCTGGCAACCACCAAACCCAGACTCATCAGATTGCCAGATGGAGAAGCGTGATTCATCACTCCAGAGAACGCATCTCCACAGCTCTAGTGTCCAGTGGTGGCGTGCTTGACACCACTGCATCCGACGCTTTGCATTGCACTTGGTGATGTATGGCTTGGATGCAGCTGCTCAGCCATGGAAACCCATTCCATGAAGCTCTCTACGCACTGTTCTCGAGCTAATCTGAAGGCCACATGAAGGTTTGGAGGTCTATAGCAACTGACTCTGCAGAAAGTTGATGACTTTTGTGCACTATGTGCCTCAGCATCCACTGACCCTGTTCTGTCATTTTAAGTGGCCTACCACTTCGTGGCTGAGTTGCTGTCATTCCCAATGGCTTCCACTTTGTTATAATACCACTGACAGTTGACTGTGTAATATTTAAGAGCAGGGAAACTTCACAACTGGACTTGTTGCACAGGTGGCATCATATCACAGTACCACACTGGAATTCACTGAGCTCCTGAGAGAGACCCATTCTTTCACAAATGTTTATAGAAACAGTCTGCATGCCTAGGTGCTTGATTTTATACACCTGTGGCCATGGAAGTGATTGGAACAAATGATTTCAATTATTTGGATGGGTGAGTGAATACTTTTGGCAGTATAATGTATCCTGAACAAATCCTCTGGAACCTGTAGATGTTCATGTTATGATGATTTTAATATTGGCTTAGGAGAAAAGAGTTAGGACGTCAAGAACTATCAGCTGTAAGTTTTTCTCTTTATTTGCTCCTCTTCAGTGTTTTCGTTCCTATGCACTGTCCACCTTATCCTGAAACCCTCAAAGACAGTTTGAGTATTAGCATGTAAAATGTGAAGTGTGCCTTGCCTTTTGCTGATTTCTTTTCTCTTGTGTTTTTATTTATTTTTTTTTTTTTTCTGTGCATCTTTTTTCTTTGTCTCAACAAAGGCTCAACAAAGGGAACTGTCCAAAGAGAACACAGCTATTTTACATTCCAAATGATTTTATTTTCCTTTCAGACACACGGCAAGCTCTTATTCACAGTATAAACTGCATTCTGCAGTTGGATGTGTTGAAGTGGATGATAATCTGGAGTTACAATGCAGTTCTTGTAAATGAGCCACTGATTAAAAAAAAAAAAAAAAAAAAAAAAAAAAAAGACATAGCATCTATAAATGGGCATTTTTGAGTTTATTGGGATGGTTTGTCAATATGTAAGCCATGCAGCATAAGAAATCATGCATGTGATATGCAGAAAGAAACGTGTAAACTACATCAAAACTATAAGAAGAGACCTCCCAACCCCTGCAGATTTAGCATTTACTTCATCATAATAAGTAATGACACAAAAACTATGTCCAGTGTCTATATAAACTTTTCATTTCCTTGGATGTAAGACCTCTTATTTAATTTTATAAATCAATCATAGTAAATATAATTTGGCTTTTGTGACAAAAAAAATGCCCAAAGAACTCTTTAATGTCAAAGAGAAAGCAGAATTCTGTAAAGTACTGTCAGTTAAATGACAATAATATGAAAGGTCAAATAAATGATCTCTCAGATCTTTATCTATTCTACTCTCATTACCCCTTAACTGATTCTATTTATCAATCATTGTCAGTATAATTTGTCTTTTTTGACCCAAAAAAAATTGCGAAGCAAAACTTTTTAATGTCAATGTGAAAACTGATTTCCACAAATCAATGTCAATTAAATTAAAAAATATTTAATTTAAAATAAGTATTGACTTTGTGTGTGATATTCAAAGTATTTGCAGTTCTTTACAGTTCAGCCTCCAAAAATGTGATCTTAAACAGCAAAAAAGGAGACAAAAATCAAAATATTGGACATAACTGCCCATTCTGATACATTCGAGCCTTCCTATCCACAAAACAAAGATTCAAA
This sequence comes from Cheilinus undulatus, assembly GCF_018320785.1. NCBI lineage: Eukaryota > Metazoa > Chordata > Actinopteri > Labriformes > Labridae > Cheilinus > Cheilinus undulatus. The sequence goes on along the minus strand of NC_054883.1, from coordinate 14,339,139 downwards.
CCATATAAATTTATTTTTTTATTATCAAACCATAAATACACAAGCTAAGATAGATCCCCCTGATACATTTGTTATTCTTCTTGTTATTATTACTTTTACAGCCTTTTGTTGCCCACTTTTTTGAGACGTGTTGCAGCTATTAAATTTCAAATGAGCTAATATTTATCATGAAATGGTAAAATGTGTCAGATTCAACATTGTTCATGTTCTATTGTGAGTAAATTAGGACTTTATGAGATTTGCAAATCATTGCATTCTGTTTTTATGCACATTTTACACAGTGCTCCAACTTTTTTGGAACTGTGGTCATAGTTTTCTGGAAACCCTTGCCTCTGACTGAGCACTCCTACATACATTCACACTGGATGCTCATGAGGTTATTTTAATGGTGGCAAAAATCAGAGAGCCTTTCGAATGGTGCAATCTGCTGACTCAGCTTCGTTGTGCACCATGTAATGGGAAACTGTCAGATAATGCACACTGTTTGAGTGGAGGTGTACATGTCTGCATGTGACGTCAGTGTGGTAGTGAAGAGAAACATTTCAGGGAGCTTCAAACAAAGAAAGAGAAAAGTGAGAAAAGACTGAGAGTTGGCATTGTAATGCAGGATGAAGACTCATAAAAGCTCCTTTCTTCATTGATTGAAGCACAACGTGACTGTCACATGAAGGGTCTTGTATTGTCACTCACAGCGACTTGTGTTTTCCTGACTGAGACACAGATGCATCAATGTGTCAGAAATATTCTGCTCTTTTTAAACTAAAGATGCAACAGAAAAATGGGCAGGATTTCTTCTTTGTTGCACTTTAAAGTCTTTCTTTTTTGATTTTCAAGCTTTTTGTTGTCTTTGTTGGCTTCTGTTTTAGTCTCATATTCCCCAGGGTCTCCCCATTTCCTCACCTCCTCCTCTCTCCACCTCCCCTCCAGTTTTTCTTGAGCTTTCTTTTGTTTTCCAGTGTCTTTTTTGTGTGTTCCACCTGGACGTGTGTATGTGTGCTGTTTCATGTGTGGTTGGTTGTTGAGCACCGAGGCCTGAGAGTTGGAGGTGAGAAAGTAAAGGAGAAAGGTGAAGAACACAAAAAAATGCATGAACATAAATACTCTTACTCTTAAATGTGACAGATGCACCTGGAACCAAGTGCACCAGATGGTTGTACGTCTGGGTGTTATATTACGTCAAAGCTAAAGCTGGCTGGGCTTAAGCACCTGAGTTACATGTGAGTGTGCCTTTCAGTCCTTGGGTGGAGCAAGCATAAGTTAAAAAAACATGTAGTCTAACAGTCCCGAAACTTTTAAGTAAAACACAACTGTAGTGTGTCTTGGTCAAAAGGCACGAAGACAAAATATACCTAATATATACCAAATTATACCTGCTCCAGTATTCATGTGTGTTTGTGTGTTTGTTTGATATACAGTGCCTATATGGTCAGTATAATTTGGCTTTTTTGACTAGAAAATTACAACAAAGCTCTGTAAGAAAGGCAAAAACAGATGAGATGGAGGTATAACTAAAATCATACCATGTCTAAACACAAACCCAGTCTGCAAACAGAAGCTCATACTTAAATAAATTATTCTTCTTGTCCAGTCTGATGTCATGAATCCTACTTTCTTTCCAGGTAAATTATATAAAAACCAAGTTGTGCTGCTTGTTCTGCCTTTTCCTTCTGCTTCCTGTCGGCACGTCTCCCACGCCCTTACTTTCTTTGTGACAGGAAACAGCATGTGGGCCGGCGTTCCCTTTGAAATGAAACATCAGGAGCAGTTTCATTGCACCACCAAACACACTATTAGAGTTCAGACGTGCTCGTGTTCTTAAGAGTCTGCATTTAAAGGAGGGCCACAGTCCAACGCCTGCTGCTCTGCTCACATGTATGTGATGTTTTGACATCTATATACGCACATGTGAAGCATGCTTAACTGTGTGCACAGGACAGTGGGGTTAAACTTGAAAACTGAGCTATTCATGGTTTAGCCAGAATATATCCAAACACATGAGAAAACAGGCAGCACCACGAGAATGCTAATGAGATCCCTGATACTCCTTTCTCTTAACTGAGATGTCAAACCCCAAATCAAAAAGGATGTTCTTTTATTTATTTACTTCTATCACTATTTTGCCCACAATCCACCCAAGCATGTGGCTCAGGTAAAACTGATTATAATGCCAAAGGAAAGCTGTAATTATAAATTAAAGGAATTAGTTCATAACCTTACTGTATGTGATGAATGCACAGGTTGTACATGTAAATATAAATCAGAAACCAGTCTATGGACACACTAGATATGTTGGAATTCAGTTGCTCTAAAGATGTGAAACAGCTGAGTATGACTATATTCTGGATTAACCTTTTTAAAAAAGTGAACCGCGTTTCTAAAGCAGGATGACCTTTTTGGTTCTGGTGTACACTGTAAAAAAAATTCCGTTAAATTTACGGTAAAACGCTGGCAGCTGTGGTTACCAGAGATTTACTGTAAAAATTACGGTGAGAATGTATGAGAAAAAACGGTGTTTTCATTCTACAACTGTAAATATTACAGTTCAAACCTGTTTTTTTTTAACTGTAAATTTCTGTTAAAAAAATACAATATTGTAACCGTTCATACAAGGATTTGCTGTAAAAATAACAGTTATACTGTAACCATATTTACGGTAATTTGCTGTACAACTTACTGTAATTTGATGTAGAAGTTACAGCTCTATTACAACATTTTCTACAGGGATTGGCTGTAAAAATAACGATAATGAAACAAACCTGTTTACGGTAAATTACTGTAAAAACACCAGAAATAACCTAAATACAATCTATCTCAGTAATAAAAACAGTAGACCTGTATAATGTTAAACGGTATTTTATTATAACTACTTAAATTTTACAGTAAATTACTGGCAGCTGTGGTTACCAGAAATTTACCGTAAAAAATACAGTACAAAACATGAGAAATTACAGCTGATATTTGCAGATTTTACGGTAGTAGCAAAATACTGCCCAACTTTAAATTTTACAGTAAATTACTGGCAGCTGTGGTTACCAGAAATTTACTGTAAAAAATACAGGACAAAACATGAGAAATTACAGCTGATGTTTGCAGATTTTACAGTAGTAGCTTAATACTGCCTTACTTTAAATTTTACAGTAAATTACCAGCAGCTGTGGTTGCCAGAAATTTACTGTAAAAAATACAGTACAAAACATGTGAAATTTCAGTTAATTTGCTAGATTTTTGCAGTAGTGCCCTAATACTCCTACTTTTAACAAAAGATTCAAGCTCTCTGATAAACAATAAGAAACTCTGCAGTTATATGTTTGCTATAAAAAACCTTTCAACACATCTGATAACTTGTCTGTTTACTCACAAAGCAGTTTAGATCTTGGAAAAAAAAGCTTGTGTCCATATGTATGACAGGTAGTCCTTGGTGTAATGCATGAAGATGAAACAAAGTCACTTGCCCCTAAATGATTCAAGAGTAATGAGTCCAGTCTTGACTGAAGAAGGCCTTCCACTTGGGAAGCTTCACATGGCCAAGAAACTTCATCTTCTTGAAGACTCGAGCACAGTTCATCAGGTGTTCTACTTTGGACTGGCTCCATCCTCTCTGCAGGAAGTACATATACAAAACAAAGTTAGAGTGATTCAGTGCTTCAGTTTAATGCCTACACAGATGTAAATTTGAAAAAACTAGGCTCTAATAAGCCATGCTTACAATCAGCACAACAGAATAAAATAAACAGTGTGTACAGTACATACAGATCATTTCTATAATAGAATATGGTGAAGAAACGCAAATGTACCCACAAGTGCCAGCTATTAAGTCAGCAATCACCTAACAACAGCCAATTACTTTTTCCGTTATTGATTATAATGAGACAGTTATGACATATTAATTGCAATTTGCTTTTCCTTTATAGTTTAGAGCTGTGGTGCCCAGGCTTGTATCCACTGAGCTCCCCCCTCCTTCACATATCCAAGAAGATATGGACCCACACAAAAAAGTGACATAGCTATTGCTGTAAAAACTAAACATAAATTTGAATTGATGTCATTGTTTAAAGAAGTTTTAATTTTGGCAGATATTTTTAATTTTAGTCTTAGTTTTAGTCTTTAAGTGAAATGAATTTTAGTTTCAGTCACATTTTAGTAATTTCTCTCCATTTAGTTTTAGTCCATAAAACGTCCTCACATTTTAGGTTTTACTTTTAGTCCAAGCATTTATTGTCTTGCTTAAATCTGGTACCAAGTCATAGTGGGATGTTCTCTGCACCCTGCCAAACCTGGGGTCCCTGCTTTCTACAGCTGAGAGACAGAAGAGCTACAGCTGCATTGTTTTTTGACAGAATTACCCACAGTGGAGAGATATCATGGATTTTGAATGTCTGACGAAAACTACATTACATTCTAGTCAAAAACTAAACTTAGTTTTTTTCAGTTTTAGTCATCACAGATCTATTTTTGTTAGTCTTAGTCTAGTTTTAGTCATCACAGATCTATTTTTGTTAGTCTTAGTCTAGTTTTTGTCATGGAAAACAAAGCTGTCGATGAACATTTTTAGTCATAGTTTTAGTCGACGAAATTAACACTGGTTTAAAGCTACACACCATAGCCCAAACCACAAGTGTTAGCAAAAGACCTTGGTATGAACCATTCATAAGGGTTATATTGTGATTTTAGGTAGATGAACCACAAGATAAATATTTGCAAACTATGCTCTTTATTTATATATTTACTTGTAAGACCACCCAAATAAATATAGAATTTGCTTTTACATGTAAATATAATATATAATTTTATATATAATTTCTATATAATTTCCCTTCGGGGATGAATAAAGTTATTATTGTATTGTATTAGGGTAAGCCTACCCATTAAGCCCAGGCACCATTTAAGCCCACTTGCGACTTTGAAGTCAATTTAAAAAAAAAAAAAGAAGAGGGGCCTTTCTTATGCTATACATTATTTTGTCCAATCACACAATTTCTTAATTATATGTCAGTTTTTGTTTGACACCAATCACATTTGTAGATATTGAAAAAGGCCCGCCTACATTTGTGCAGTCTCAAGGAGGCTCAGATAAAGTCGCCTCAAAACTTTGGTGTTTTGGGACCCCTCAGAAAGAACCTCTTTTCAACCATTTTCAGCCACTGACTTGTTAAGTACTTTCATATTATGTAATTTGAGAGATTATTGATTTGTTTTTTTGTGTATAAACAGGTAGTTTTTTGTAATTTCTTACTATTTAGTTTTATGTGAAAAGATGAGTCATGCTAGCTAGCGTAGCAAGCTAATCACTAGTCAATACATGTAGCCCTACTGATAGATGCTTAATGATTAAAAATGATAAGTACACAAACTAAGTGTTTTCTGATTCATTTTACATAAATCTTACATAAAACTTTGAACAAGAATTCCTTGATAATTCAGAAAGTTTGGCAGAAGAGGAATAACTGTGATGGCAAGTTTTGCAGCATATTTAGCCTACAGGCATTTCTTTAAACATTTGTTTAATTTTGGTGAGAACATATTATCTTCATTTCCCTGGTAGTCACTGTAGTACCATTTAAGCCCAGTGTGTTCCATTTAAGCCCATCTGATGTGTTTCAATAGAAAAAAAATGAAATTTTGAGGTTTGATAGCTTTTCGCTGTAATCCTGTGTTGGATGTTGTTATACTAACTTCATTAACTCGAGTACATCACAGATCACACACTGACCAGAAGAATTGTTATGTCAGTTAATTTTGCATAATTATTTGTTTATAGTGAGAAAAATGCCAACAAAAAAGAGGAATTACAGCAACTGTCCTAAAATCATCATTGTTACAGCCAAACATTAAATCCAAGTTCAATAAGATATTGTTGATTCACTGTAATGTCATTTAATACTTTTAAAAACAAACACATTTTTTTTATTTTGTCAATATTGAATCAAATTTTGTCAATATTAAATAAAATGTTCAATGAAATGTTAAATACTGAAGCCAATGAAAATTAGGTTTAGGCCTACTTAGTCATGTTTGTGGTGGTCCATTGTTACAAGCCAAACATTAAAGCCAAGTTCAAAAAATAAATTGTGTTTAACATGTATAACATGTTACTGAATTAATATATGTTTACTACTTGAAAAATGTAATAATTTTTTAAATTTCTGTCAATAAACGTGGTTGTGGGCTTATTTGGAACACACGTGGGCTTAAATGGTACTTAGGTACCAATTAAGCCCATGCCAGACTTTTGACTTTATTCATAACATTTCTTTAATTTGTTCTCTAAAATATGCATAAGTAAATAAATATACCTTCAAATGAGGGATTAATCCTTCATTCTAACAAATGATCATGTTTATAAACCATCTTAGGGCCTAATGGGTACACTTATCCTAAATGCTTTGGGCTACAAAAGGATTTTGCTGTAACAAAGATGATGGGTGCTGAATTTTAAATCAATCATAATGAAAACATATGACTCACACAGAAAACTGTATTGGCCCCCATATGGTGTGATCATCAGAACACTGAGAACAAGCTGGACAAAGCAGTGGCATGGCAGTATTCTGGGTATTTCTACATGACCAGATTAATGCAGTGCTTGGTGTAAACTACATAAAATAAACATAAAATGGCTTCATGTTGCTTAAAGAAAGATTAATCTAAAGAATTTATTGAGGTATGTACAAATGCTGTGCAAGGCTTACCATTATTTTTCCTTGATAACTGGCGTCTTTTTAGAAGAGTGGAATACCGGAGACAGTATAAAGTAATGGAGTCCTAGTCACCACTAGCAGAAGAAACAGGACCTTAAAAAAGAGTAAGGAAAAATAGAAAGACAAGGTAAAGCACCAAATCATGTCAACTTAGAAGTTTTGAACACTTATGTATGCACTGATTGCAAAGTACTATCCAATTTTGAATTCACTCAAAAAGGAGGGGACCCAATCTCTTCTTGTCCCGTGAGCTGAATGTCTTCTCACATCCCTTGTGTTTTGTGGCAGAAGCTACAGCAGACACAAAATGCAGACATACATGTAGAATGATCCAGCTGTTAAGCAGTTATCAGACGGGTGTTGCTGTGTTTATATGTTCTTCTAAAATCAACACTAAGCTGTGACTGGTGCTACCCTCTCCACTTAGAGTGTGTGTTGATCCCACAGCTCTGTAAGTCATCTTGCTTGCCCTTGCGCTTTTTCTCTCACAACAGTTTTGGTTTAGAAAAAAATGCTGCACATCTATTTCTTTTTTGTTTTTTAAATTTGAAAATTTGGATACTATCAAACCTAAAAATCTGAACCAGAATCTTTATTGTCATTGTACACAAGTACAACGAAATTTTGCACAGTTCCATTCAGTGCAATTATTATTACCTCTGCCAAGGAGGTTATGTGATCGCAGGGTTTGTTAGTTTGTTTGTTGGCAACATAACCCAAAAAGTTATGGATAGATTCTGATGAAATTTCCAGGGAATGTCAGAAATGGCAAAAGGAAGAACTGATTTGATTTTGGGACTGATCCAGATCATCGCCTGGATCTAGGAATTTTAAAGGACTTTTCACTATTGGGAGATAGGGCTAATGGCGGAGGTCTGCTCTCTGAGTGCTTTTCTAGTTTATTATTGCAACTGCTCTGGGATATGTGCTGTTTTTCAGTCTGTTAGTTTTGGCTCTTATTGTCCTGAACCGTCTTCCTCAGGATAGCAGTTGTTACAGGTGACGATAACACAGTTATAAAAATAACTGATATTGTATCATATGATGCACACGGCTGGAAGGAAATAAAACATTTTGCCAGCATTACACTATACCATATAACTACCTCTAAAGAGGAAAAATTATTACCTCTGTAGGAACTCCTGAGTGGATCCCAATGCTGGTCAATGCATAGCATGAGCTGCCTTGAAGCCTAGCAAGAGGCTCCTGGGAGGATGATAAAAGTAGAAAAGAATTACAAGCAAATCATCCATTACCATCCAAATGAGTCTTTAAAGTGTTTCTGAGATCCACTTACTACAAAAAACAATACATGGGGCAGGCTTTCCACTGGTACCCCATCTGGCAAGAATGTTTCAACAAGGCAAAAGAGGTTGTCTTCTTTTTTGTCGAAACAGGAGAGAAGCCCTTTATGTCCTCTGAGCAGCCCTCCAACTGTCCTCTCTGAATCTTGAGCTTTGTGGCATCCTGCAAAAATCAAGTGAGCTATTAAATCTTTAGTGCCATGACACTGACGTGCACATATCCCCATTGTGCATTTAGGAGGTGCTGGAGCCAACAGGTAGTGCCCAGGACCACCACAGTCCACCACCACACTATCCACCTTATTCCTGGGGCCGCTACTGTAAATGTGAATATGGGTGAAACCTCCAGTGCCAAAACAGAAGTAGGCTACATTAAATACATGTATTCTAGTAAAGCAACTAACTATGGATGCTAACAAAACGACAGTTGTTTCAATAGGAATTCTTCTGGAATTTGTAAATATTTATATTTTTGTTATCAGATGTTCACATTGTTTGTATTATAAGCTGTAGATAAGTAAATAAGGTGGATACCACATTATTCCTGGGGGTCTACTGTAGCTATGAATGGAAGTGGAACTTCCAGTACAGTAACAATAATAGCAAAACATGATTTTTCCAAATGCTTACTAAAGTGATTTAGTGTCAACAGTGGTTGTTCTGAAATAAATAAATATTTGCTGTAATAAATACTGCTTCGTTTTTGTTAAATCAATGAGCTGAAATGTTTTAATCATATTTTCTGTAATGCTCAGTACCTGCTGCTATGTTCATGGTACTAATATTATGACAAAGTTAAATATGTCTCTCACAACATGCTGTCCACTGTCTAAGTGCATCGGGGATGTGATTCTTTTAGTATTAATTTATCATTAATTCTTAATACAAAACTTGACATTTACCAAACTGAAGAGCTGGCAACTTGAGTCATGGATAATTTTATAAATATAATTCCCATATTTAAGAGGGATTAGTTTGTAAAATGAGAATTTCAGCAACTCCACAAACTAGAAATGTATCTTTTTATACCGATATAAAGCTACTAAAGTTAGCTAAATATGCCCTTGTAGGTTATCTAAAGTAATGTCATCAATTTGAACTCTCCAGTAGAGGCTAGAGAAATAATAATAATATTATCCCGTCTGAGGTGAAGCAGTCTAACTTTATGTAGTTTGGTATTAAAATTGCTTTAATAGTCACGTTTAGCATCTCGTTTCTATGCAAAGTCCCATTTAGATAGAACGGAGCGGAAGTTGCGCCCATATTCATGGAGGGGTAGGAATAAGCTGGACAGCCTGCCTCAGGGGACTCTGAACACAGATATGAATATGACTCTGAACACAGATATGAATATGACTCTGAACACAGATATGAATATGACTCTGAACACAGATATGAATGTGACTCTGAACACAGATATGAATGTGACTCTGAACACAGATATGAATATGACTCTGAACACAGATATGAATATGACTCTGAACACAGATATGAATATGACTCTGAACACAGATATGAATGTGACTCTGAAGGGGAAAAATCCTTCACCTTAGGTCGCTCTGAAGCATCAGTGCTGCGGCGGGACTCTCACTTTTTGGCTAGGGGACATCACGGTCCTCACGGTCACTCCCACCTCATCTGGAAAACTCCGTCCTTTTTCTTTCCCTCTTCCCAGTGTTCCCAGTATCCAACTGCCCATTTTTTGTGCATTTTTCAAAAGTCTGAAGTGGGCGGAGTTAGCTCTGAGCTTGGGGTTCACTTATGGACCCCGACACAGCAAGTGTTAAACGTTCTCCACGCTAAAATGACAGCAAAAAATACAAATCATACAGCAATGTTGGCTGGTCTAGAATTGAAACAAAATGCCTCCTGACCCATTTAACTTCTACCTATAAACACGTGGTGTTACTGAATGAAAAGAACTCAAGAAATATTTGACACTACGACAAAAGAAGTTCTACATACCTTACCAATAGCTCGTAGGCTGATGCTCCGGGTGACGTCGAATTAATACACGCCAATGTCCTGCTTTGTATTCCATCTCCGTTTGCAGCCCGTTCTGCGAGCAGACAGCAACTTTATGAAATATTTCCGCGCACACGAGACCACAGAAGACACGAAAACGCTGTAGTTTACCAGGCAGCCGTTGGCGGTTTGATTTTCCAACGAACCACACACGCATGCGTATAAGGTCCTTCTTTCCCCGCGCCTGCGCGAAACCGTATTCGCGCATGGCAATTGACTGCAACCACAGTGCGCAAACGCATTTCGAGAAAGCAGCACTGTTTGTGTACATGGAGGGAGGTACCTGAAAACTGTTCACTCTGTAGCTCGTTTCCAAATTGTTCCATTTTTAAACACCCAAACCGCTGTTCTAGTACAGACAGAATAGAAAACGTTCCTGTGTAGACAGGGTTGAATGGCGACGGGAAACAGTTTTTCAAAATTATTTTTATATATTTATTTTTTATATTGATACAACTTTATTGAACAGATTCCAATAGTTAATACAGCATTGGCACATGAAACAAAACGTATTTACTAGACATAAATAACCCCACATACAGGTAAAGAGAAGTTTAGATTAAATTACATAAGGTATGAGAAGTAAATTAAAATTTCAGAAACTAAACCATGGTTTCATATTGGGTTTTTTTTTAAGAATTTTTTTTCCCTTAGAAATCAATTTGATAGACTATATGTACAGTTCCCATTCATTTTTAAAACTGATTATGGAGGGTTTCTTGTCATTCTATTTGCATTCATGTTTAAGTTGTTTAACCAGTAAAAATAACTATTGTATTTATATAATGTATATACTATATATTCAACTGTGTTATATACATATTATATATACAGTATGTATCTCTCTCTCTCTCTTTATGTATATATAAAATAGTTCTTTCCAATTACCTTGTTATATTTCCTATCGGTAATATGTGTCATCCAATTTCAGTTCTGAAAGATTGACTGAAACATTAAAGTACATCAATGTATTTTGTGTTAGATACATTAAAGGAAGTGGAATGGCTTTACAAATGCAATGGCATTCTTTGTGAGAGCAATTAACATCATTCTTTTCCAATAAATCAGTTAAACTAAAATAATTGACCACTTTCATCCATCAAATTAAGAACAAACAAAATGATTTTTGGTACCATTCTTGGTTTCAATAAGGTTTTCATATTAACTGTAACTGTCCGTTTATTTCACAAGGCAGCATCATGTGGTGTAGCACTGAGAAACAAATGTGAACATAACAACAAATTGGTGCTTGTTCACAGGTTTTGCAGGTTGACAGGTTTTTACTGTATTTTCTACAGAACTTTCCTGATCATGCAGTATTTTTAACCTCTTGTCCCTGATAAAATTACGGTATGTGATTGCAATTTTTTTCACAGATTTTTACTGTGAATTTAAATGTACATGAGAGAAAAGTCTGTAATTTTAACAAAATACTACTGTAATTTTTAGAGTAATTGCCCGTCTTGAAGATTACAGTATTTTTCCTTTATTTTCACAATCTTCTTTCGTTTAAACGGTACAATTTTGTAATTATTACGTACTTTAATTGTAAAAATTTATGTTTCATACCGTTGCTTGATTTACAGCAATTCTGTGTATTTTATACAGTAATATATGTTTATTTGTTTTACGGTCTTTTACTGTTGCTATTTGACAGTCTTTTGCCGTATTTTCTACGGACATTTTTTACAGTGTACCTTATTAACATTGTAGATGAATACATTCCACTACCACTTAAAAATTAATGTCAGACTTCATGGATGTGCTTAAACTTAAGGATGTTAAAAATACAGAAGTAGAGCCAAGATGACAACAAGGGAAATATAATCAAATAGTCAGCAACAATGGGTTAAAAGTGGCATAAATGAAATCAAAGTGGCAAGAGATGCCGAGACCACATCATACCGGTGCTAGCTTCTCTTTACTGGCTTCTTGTCAGTCAGAGGGGACAGGGTTTTTGCTGTGGTTGCTCCTAGACTGTGGAACAGTTTACCTATAAATATAAGAACTGCTCAGTCTATAGATTATTTTAAATCTTTGCTGAAAACTCACCTATTTGCATTGGCTTTTAATATAAGTTGAACTTGATATTTTGATATGTATTCTCTTTAATATTGCTGGATCATAATGTGATTGTGAGTCATTTATTGTGCTTTTATTGTTTTGTCAAAGCCTGTAAAACACTTTGGTCAACTAAGGTTGTTTTTAAAAGTGGTATATAAATAAACATGGACTTGACTTGACATGACTTGACTTGAAAAAATGCAATAATTGGATGGAAAATTGTAAAAAGCTATTTAAAAAATCTGAAAATGGGCTGAAAAGCCAAAAAAGGCAAAAAGCAGCAAAAAAAGTTGCAGAAATTAAAAGATAAAGCAATTAAAAAGAGGGTAAAAGAAGCAAAAAGTGGCAAAAAAAAGTGGCAAAATGTGAAAAATAGTAGCAAAAAGGCAAATAAAGTGGTGAAAAGAGTTGTAGAAATGGGCTACAAAAATACAAAAACAGGTAATAAATGGTGAAAAGGGGTTCAACAGTGGCAAAAATTTGCAAAAATGGTCAGATAAAGTGGTAAAAGGGTTAGAAGAAGTAGCAAAATGGGTGGTAAGTGCAAACAAGAGGCACAAATTTGCAAAAAAAAAAGGATTAAAAAGGCAAAAATGTAGCAGAAATGGACAGATAAAGTAGTAAAATGGGCTCTAAGTGGCAAAACGGCAAAGAACGTCATGACAAGAGGTTAAATGTGTGTAAAAGGCTAAAAGTGGTACAAACAAATCAAAAATGGGTGATCGATGGTGAGAAGCAGATAATAAGTGGCAAAAATGGGCAAACATGAGTTAAAGAGCCAACATGGGCTAAAAAGTGGGGAAATGGGTTAAAGATGGAAATAGTCACAAAAATGGCCACATAAAGTTGTAAAAAGGTGTTAAAATATAAGATATTCCTTTATTAGTCCCATAAGGGGAACTTTGAAAAGTGGCAAAAATAGTTAGATTATGAAAATATGGGCTTAAAGTGCAATAAAGAGGCAACAAGTGGCAAAAAAGTGGTGAAAAGAAGTTAAAAGGGGCACAAATTGGTTACCATGATGCCAAAATGAGCGGGAAATTGTGAAAAACTGTGAAAAAGTGTCAAAGATGGGTTGAAAAAGGCAAAAATGGGAAAAATTGGAAGAAAAAAAAAATAAAGCTCAAATGGAGAGTGTGTTGGTCAATTCTGTGGTGTTTTATGGGAAGGGGCTGACAGCTGGCTCAGTGCATGTATATGAGGGTGTGTGTACAGGGATGGGTGTGGATATGTGTGATTTTAAAGCCAGAATGAATGGAGATAATGGTTTTAATCTGACCATTCAACAGGTCATGCTGAGGATAGCTAATGTTTTAAAGCACTCTGCATCCTACTCATATGCAATCCTGCAACCACAGAACTTACACTCTTTCATTCATCCACCTGTGTTTCCATTCATTAACTACAAGAAAAACAACTCAAAAGTAAAAGTTCTGCCCTTAACTGACAAACTGAACTCCATTTATGAGAAACTGTATACTCAGTAAATGCTAGAGAGAAAAAGGCTGAAAAGGTTAAAGAAGGGATACAGACACAAACAAGGGAAAGAGAAAGAAAAAGGTAGTCTAAAGTAAAGGAGACAGGAGAGTAAGACAAAAACAGAATCCCAGAGCAGAGCAGAAAGCGAAAGAGACAGGGAGAAAGTCAGAGTAGGAGTGCTCTGCTCTGTGCCTGACCTCTGTTACACGAGTCTCAGAACAACACCAGAAACCTGTTCACAAAAGCAGTCCATTTAGCTCCCAGCACGCACAGGAACAAACGCTTTCAACGCACAAAAAAAGGAATTATGCTTATCAAGGTGAAAGTTTGCTCTCTTTTTCATGCAGCTTTTAAAGTGCTTTGCTTCTATCACAAACTTAAAATCAAAGTGTAAAAAGCAACAGCACAGGAGGGGAGGACTTTTATCCTACAAAGCCCAAGAAACAAGGCTATAAGAGGAAAGAAGAGAAAACGGGAACATGAAAAGAGAGCAAGTAAGAGACGAGAGGAAAGATGAAAAATATGATCAGGAACTATGCAACGACATCATGGAGAGATGGAGGATAGTTATGACACTTAACACCAATTCTGTTACATCATGCATCATGAAATTCCTGTAGAGAAATAAAAATTACATCAATAAAACATACAAAATATTGAAGGTACAGGTGCACATCAATAAATAGTTAATGTGACATTCAATATGAAGAGAGTTCTGTACCAGGAAACAAAATGCTTACAAACAGGGAATTAGAAAGACAGCACAAACGTCATTAAGAAATATGTTAACACAATGTTTCTGATGAATGAAAGTGGGTGAAGTTGTAGCGTAACAATTTCTTCTCTCAGGAAAGGCTTCTCTGATAGTGAGGATGATGTTTCTAGGACACTGGAATATACCACTGAGTCTTTCTGGGGTGATGCTGACCTGATTCTATTGATGTACCCACATGTTTACTCCAGATTCCTCCACGCTCACACTACTCAGAGAGGTACAGATGCTCATTCATGAATAACATTTTTCTACAAACTTATTGCAAGGATGGATCATTGCAGACTCACATCATAAATCCACTGTTTAAGTAACAGCAGACAAATAATGTTTGATTTGCATCTATTATAGTAATGATGGCAGCTATTGTGAAACAGTAGCTCTGCTGATCAATCAACAGTCACAGAGTCCCTCTGATGATCAATCAACACTCACAGAGTCCCTCTGCTGATCAATCAACAGTCACAGAGTCCCTCTGCTGATCAATCAACAGTCACAGAGTCCCTCTGATGATCAATCAACACTCACAGAGTCCCTCTGATGATCAATCAACAGTCACAGAGTCACTCTGATGATCAATCAACACTCACAGAGTCCCTCTGCTGATCAATCAACAGTCACAGAGTCCCTCTGCTGATCAATCAACAGTCACAGAGTCACTCTGATGATCAATCAACACTCACAGAGTCCCTCTGATGATCAATCAACAGTCACAGAGTCACTCTGCTGATGATCAATCAACAGTCACAGAGTCCCTCTGCTGATCAATCAACAGTCACAGAGTCACTCTGATGATCAATCAACAGTCACAGAGTCACTCTGCTGATGATCAATCAACAGTCACAGAGTCACTCTGCTGATCAATTTACACTCACAGAGTCACTCTGCAGATCAATTAACAGTCACAGAGTCACTCTGCTGATCAAGTAACAGTCACAGAGTCACTCTGATGACCACTTAGCAATAACTGATGTAACTGTGTTCTTTTGGCACTTCTCCTTTGTTCCACCCAGTCCAATTCATACCTCTGTTTGCATTTTTATTGATTATTGATTTGTGTTTTATTTTATTGCACAACAACCACTTGTTTTCTCAGTATTGATCTTTTTCACCCTCTTTGTAAATGTATTTCCAGTCCACTCTTTGCACTACAACCATTCTCGGCTTTCATGTAAAATTTGCATCGGTGAGTTTTTTGTTAGAATTCTGCTCTTTGCTTTTTGTAATGCTGCTGCTCTAACAGCCTTGAAATAAAGGCAAAATTGTAGTGAAAATATAGATAAGAAGAGTTCAGAAGGGAGAAAACAGAAGGATGCAGAGGCAGGGTGGAATAAGGTGAGGTAGACAGAGTCACAATGACTGAAATAGAAATGAAAAGTTTTTCCTGATGTTACTAAAGCTTCAATCAACACTTGGGTACCCTGCTCTGCCCTAAGCCATTCATCTCAGAAACCCATCACACATGCACAATCATTTTGACCATCACCTTTGGCCTAAGAGAGTGCCATGGCAACAGTTAAGTGAGACCTGGTTCTCTGAGAGGAGAGAAGTGGGGGTTTAGGAAACATAAGTGCAAAATTAGGACAAAGACATACAGAAATACTATGTCTGAACTAGTATGCAGACAGAAGAGACTGTTAGAATGAGACTCAAACTGACTGAGGGGAAAAATGTACTAATAAAGTGAATGGAGCAGTTCTGAGGAGGGAACGGACAGAGAATGTGATAAAACCTGGGTTCAGGCGTTTGTGGGTTCACAGACACATCTACCCTTTGAAGCTGTGAGGAGATTTAAGGCTTACATCTCTGACAACAGTGACTGAAGGAAAAACGGAAAATGTGATTAAAGTTATTCACAGACATGATGAGAAACTAGAAATCAATAAGATCACTTCAAAGGATTATAAACAAAGCAGATGATGACTAACTGATGGTCTGGAACGACTAGCACTCATATGTTTAATCATGTCTTAATTTGTGTAAAACATTCTCGTATTATTCAGCTTTGATATCATTAGCATCATCTTTGTCATGTAATGACTTTATTTTTTCATCTTAAAACCTGAAAATAATATTTGATCCTACACCAGGGATGCATGATAGTATTTGGGAATAATTGGTATTTTGCAATAAAGGAGTTGGATTTGAATGTTGGCACCAGCTATAACAGAAAAATTAGGACAATACGGTTGACCAATACTATGGTGAATAGCTTACAGACATCAGTCAATACATACACCACTCACCACTTAGATTTACAGAAAAGTCTTTGACAGGCACACTGCAAAAGTTAGAGATACTGTGTACAGACCTGCTCATAGTGTTGCAGGGCAATTTAGAGCCTGTGTTCACAGTAGCCATCTTCCATGCAGGCAGTGCTAATTTTCCATACAAAACCACCATAGTCCAGTATTTTTCAGCACCCAGCATGCTGTGCACTAAAATGACCATGGTGTCAGATGTTCTTTGTAAGAAAAAAAAAAAGTTGACGGAAAAAAGTTCAACTTTCAAACAGTGTATACATATCTAAGATAAAATATTACTGCAAAAACATTCATCCCCTTTAAAGTGACTGACCTGATTCAACAGAGGGTCAGCCAACTGGTGCTAGTAGTTTAACAGTTAGTGAAATGAGGATCACCTAAGGTCAGTGAATGTGTCTCAGTGATTGTAATATAAAGACACCTGTGTCTTGAAGGTCCAGTCACTGGTTAATCAGTATTCATGGCTACAATTACTCCATGAAGACAAAAGAAAAGCTGCTTGGACAAAAGGTTATTGAAAAGTATAAGTTAGGGGTTGGAGCAATGATAACAAATCCAAGGCTCTGAACATCCCCTAGAGTTCAGTTAAAGCCATCATCAAGAAATGAAGGCATATGGCACGTGTGTAAATCTGCCTAGATCAGGCCATCTTCAAAAACAGAGTCAGTGTGCAAAAAGGAGACTAGTGAGAGAGACCACCAAGACACCTATGACTGCTCTGAAGGAGTTCCAAACTTCAGCAGCTGTGATAGGAGAGACTCTGCAGACAACAACTGTTGGCCGGTTTCTTCACCAGTCAAAGCTTTATGGGAGAGAGATAAAGAGAAAGCCACTGTTGAAGAAAACTCAGATTCAATCTGGACTAGAGTTCACCAAAAGACATGTGGGAGACTCCGTGGTCAAGAGGAAGAAAGTTCCTTGGACTGATGAGACAAAAATATTACTTTAAGGCCATCAGATAAGACGCTTTGTTTGGTGGACCCCAAACTCTGCACATCACCACAAACACACCATCTCCACTGTGAAGCTTAGTGGTGGCAGCATCATGTTGTGGGGATGCTTCTCAGTATTCTCAGCCCTGGGAGGCTGGTAAAGGTAGAGGGTAAAACTAGTGTGGCAAAATAGAGGAAAATTCTGGAAGACAATCTTATTCAGAACAACAGCTTGAGAGAAGATTTATTTTTCAGCACGGCAATGAGCCAAAACATTCGGCAAAAACTACACAGAAATGGTTTGAAGATGTGGGGAATGTTTTGGAATGGCAGCCACTGTTTGAAATGAAGATTGTTTCTAATGTATTTGTTTCAGTTGATTACGACTCAATAAATCAATTGTGTATTGTAATGACATATTTAATTAGATGCAAAAAAATGCTATTATAGCCAAATTTCAAGTCAAATAATGTTTGAAAATCCCAGCTACACCATTTTGTCTTTTGTGTTATTCCAACAAGAGTATGAAAATAGCACATTCGTTTTACTTGAGGAGAAATGTAATGCTTGTTCTAGTAAGGAATTTAAAAGGTTATCATGTTCTAAATCAGAATAAGAAAAAAAAAAGAATTTATTTTGGCAGCAAATCAAACATTGCCAAAAAAAAGTATGTAACACAGCCCTAATTGAGATTAATGTTGGAGCAAATCAGCATTTTAGCTCCTTCTCTTTGTTGCTGAATATTGAAAATAGCAAAAATGCAATCACATGGGCTGAGTTATGTTGCTAGTTTGGTGAGATCTTTAAGAAAGAGTCCTTACTCTAAGCAGTGTTGGTGTAAAATGTCTACGTTATAATTAATGGTACAGTTTGAAGAGTGGTAACCTCCTGCTACCCAGAAGATAGTTAGATACTGGCTGATGCAGAGGATTAGAGAGGCTCAGGTTTTCCAGCTTGTTTAGTGCTCAGTGGTTGTGGGACTCTCGAAACAACTGATGGGCCAGCTGGAGGCATCATGTGCTTCCCCCGCCACTGTCCATCCATCCAATTAAATCCTGCATTCAGTCTAAAATCAGCAGTAGGAACAGTGAGTGCTTGGAGCAGAGACAGTAGAAGCATGTCTTACAAGAGGAATAAATTAAGTATTGTTGACTGCAGCCATCATTATCTCACTATAATAGACAGATGCTTTTTGAAGGATGGTGTGAATGCTGCTGGTACACATAATCTGAAAAAAACACCACTATCTCAGTCATTTCACCAGAAAAAGAATGCCACTCTCTTTGTCTAAACAAGACAAACTAGAACAAAATAAGCGTACACATTTTTTCAGTCAAGTAAAAAAGTCACGACCATGGAGATCACATGATACAGTACGGTATTAGATGCTTTGATACACTTCGCTACAATATGATATGATACAATAAGATGCTAAATGAAACACAGCTATATAATCAGTAAGATGCCAAATGAAAAAGATGATACAATGAAATTTGAAAAGACACTAACTGAAACCAAATAAATGAGACAATAAGATACAATACAATACTATACTGTATGATATAATACCATATGGTAAAAATTATACAATACAAAACGATACAATAAGAACCCAATGAAACTATATGATCGGTTTGAAACATTACAGTTTGATGCATGATGATAAAATACATTAAGATAACATATTAGATGAAATGATACTAAATGAATGATTCAAAGTGCTTTAAAAGAAAGCAGAAAAACTGGCTGAAAAGGTGAAAGACAAGATTAAGAGATTATACAAACAAATGTAAATTCAATAAAATGAAAATAAAACAAAAGATGCATCATGAAAATAAAATTTGCAACTGACAAGGCACTTGTGTGACACTGAGATCAAATTCTGTCTCCTTCTTTGGCTAGCATGCATTTCCATCACTGATTCTAGGATCTGTCAATGCAACCATTCCTCCATCTATTGTCAGTCTCTCTCTTTCCTCTCACTGCTCCCTCACCAACCCACATTTTTATCTGCTCTCTGTCTTTTCATGTGTACACTGTCATGTAAAGCATGAAGTATTGTTAAATATCAAACGTGTCCCTTTTCCAAGGACAAAATATCTTGACTTACTCATCACCTCTTCGGTACAGTTCTTTCTGACTGTGAGCTGGAATACACGCTGGCATATTTGCTTGTGAGCATCTCTGTCTAAGGGAGAATGACAGAGTTCTGGAGAAAAAGCTGAAGAAAGTTTGGTTTTGTTTTATGTGTTTTGTTGCTTTCAATGTGGCAGGTTATGGATAGAAAATAGAAAGGCTAAAAGAAGAAAACGGTTTAGGAATCAAGGAGAAATTAGAGAAAAGCGGAGGTTTTCACAGAGAGGGTACAGAGGAGAGAGGTTTTATTGACAGCAGTGAGTGGGTTGCTCTTACAATAGAGAAGTCTGAAGAGGATGTGAAGAAGACAGTCCCAGCGATGTGATAAAACATGACGGCTTTCACAGAAAGTTTGTGCAAAGGCCAGGTGAAGGAAAAAAAATTTGATAATAACAGAAGCTTAAAGGAACAAAGAGGATGGAAGTAAAACACGAGGCCACACCATGCAGTCACTAACTTAAACAACAGGATGCTCCAATTGAGTCTAAATGCTACAGTAAGCTGAAGAACAGGTGACAAATGGGCATGTTTCATACCATGATGGTCAAAGTCCAGCTGGTCAAAAACTATACCAACTTTCTTGGTGGTAGATCTGATATTTGATTGAAATCCAGCAGTATAATTGCAGAGGGGAAGTAAACGGGTCCAGTTTAACTGATTTGGGATTTGTTGGGACTGGGATAGAGGAAACAAAGACACATACTGTTGAATTGCAGCTAAACTATCAGGAAGTTGTAAGGTCTTAGAGAAGTATATCTGGGTATCATCAGCAATTTGACAAAACAGATAGTGATGCTTCAGTACAGATAGACAGTTTTTGACCCTGTTTTGAGTGGATATTATGGGCACATCCTTTATGCTTTAGTTGGAGAAAAAGTGTAAGTTGCAATGCAAAAGAAAGTTAAACTAGAAAAAAATAAAATAAAGAAAAATTGTGACAGGAACAGAGATTAAAATTTTGAAAAAGTTGAAAAAGGAAGGTGATGGTAGAAGGGCATTTTAATCTAACTACTTTAATTGGGGGAGTGTTTTTGTGTCTGTCTGTTTCGATTTGGATGCCACACCGCTGCTTCAATTATCCTTGATGCCTCTCAGCAGACTTCTTGGGTGTGCTGGTGCCATGAAAAAACATAGATATGTACACATTTTCTATAAAATCTCAAAATGTTGTACTGAGTCATAATTCAGGGATTTTTGATGTGTTCCAATTACTTCAGATTTTGGATGTAGTCAAGTGTGTTACATTTGCTAGTAATGTTGCGCTACATTTAATCTTGGAACATGAAATTTCGGAGCCACCTGGCAGATGGAAAGCATTCAACTCTGGTGTGATGTCTTTCCCAGCTCCGATATCTGAGGTAAATGTAATTTAGAATTAGGGACACAGCCAGAACACAACTGGACTATGGTGAGACACACCCACAAGGACACATATTATATCTGGATGAGATGATACACCTGCTCTGAGATCCCTGATTTAAATAAGCTCCTTTAAAGCACTTTTCCATGATCACATTAAAAAAGAGAATACATGAGATGTGCCACACATTGCTGTTAGAGTCATTCAGTGAGAAATCACAGTTTAATTGTCGTTTTGTCAGCTGGTGCTGCACAAACATGTTTGAATATGGGTCTGTCTCCACATAGCCAAGTAGCATCACAAGGCAGGTGGGCTGTGTTACAGTTTAACACTCCACAGAAAAGTGTGTGCACTATAACTTTGTGAATAAGTTAAAAGGCAAAGCTTTAATGCTCCCATTATTGTGTTGTTGGCCTATTGGCATATATATGCACCAGCACGCGGAGACATTGAGCCATTATGCTTTTTTTTAAAATTATTTGTAAAAAAATGACCTTTTCATGCAAATTAGATGCTTATTGCATGAAGCATCTAATGATGAGGACGGAAATAGCATGGCGTTAATACGGTTAAGATTGGCATACTGTCTGTGAGAGCTAATGGAAGTGCTGCACTTTTTATGATGCTCAAACTCTCCAGGGATCAGGAAACAATTCCACCTCTGAATACCTTAAAATAAATAATGTGTAAATAAGGCCTTAACTTAATCAGGCTGGTGCTTTAGTGAACATATCAATATTGCCTTTCATTAAAGCACTGTTATTCTGGATATTTAACATGGATTATTAGAATCTGGGTGGGATTTGACACACCTAGCAGACAGGAAGGATTAAGAAAAGAGTCCCTCGCATGGCTCTAGTCATTATAAAGGGAAGGAAAGTGAAGAGAAATTTGAGGCAGAGAGAGCAATCATGCAGCCTATATCTATTATTTAACAAACATCACCTCAGTAGAAGAGGTGCTACCTGCAGCCACATGTTTGTTATTCATGTGAGTCTGAAAGAATCCTGTCTAATAGCTAATGCACTATAAAAACACAGAGTTGCTATCTCTGTACCCATTTGTACCCATGGGCCAAAGACTGATTCTCCTCTCAGCTTATCAGCATGATTTCTTTAATAGAGAAATAACATCAAGGAGTGTGTTCTGTCTGTTTTTCTCCATGGACTAGAATCCTGAGCATGCCGTTCTTTATGAGGATTTAATTTTCATCCCAATATAAAAAAGAGGTAAAAATATTTCGGTTTTGATGCTGAAGAGGCACTTAGATTTTAGTGTTTATTTTCTAGCAGGGCATACTTTCAGTGTTGTGGAGAGAGGCACTCTTTCATGAATAGGGAGACCTGCTGCTGTTAGGGTGCACTTCTAATGGTGGGTGGTCATTGAAACAGCGAGAATAGAGACAACACACACAAATATGTGTTACTACCTAGTCTGTGTGAGGGATTGTGTATTCAGCTCCACTGGGACTATAAGCAGGTTGTTCTGCAGTGTTCAGTGCAGCTCTATGGTATTCAGACAGTAATGGTATTGATGTAACTTTGGAGGAAAGAGTGTTGTCATGACAACAAATACCTGAACATAATGACATGGAATGTGTTTATTGTATTTCACCAATGTCATATACAGTAGCTATGTGGTTGTACACTTGGTGGTCATGATCAAAAGTCCATCAGAAACTAGAGCTATTTGTTGTTATTATCAACTATACAACCCCAATATCGAAAAAGTTAGGATGCTGTGTAAATTGTAAATAAAAACAGAATGCAATGATTTTAAAATCTCATAAACCCAGATTTTAGGCATGACTAGTTCATTTTGAATTTGATGGCAGCAACACATCTTTAAAAAGTACGGACAGGGTCATATTTACCATTGTGTAGTACCTATCTTCCTTCGAAAACAATCTGTAAATGTTTGGGAAGTAAGAAGACCAGTTGCTGGAGTTTTGGGAGAGACATTTTGTCCCATTCTTGTCTGATGTAGGATTCTAGCTGGTCAGCAGTCCTGGGTCAGTCCTGAAACATCTTTCTACTTTTCAGCATTGATAGTTCCTTTCCTGATGTGTAAGCTGCCCACGCCATAGGCACTAATGCAACCCCATACCATCAGAGATGCAGGCTTTAGAACTGAGCCAGGATAACAAGCTGGATGCTCCCACTTCTCTTTAGTTAGCAGGACATGGTGTCTGTGATTTCCAAAACAAATTTCAAAGTTTAATTCCTCTGACCACTTAACAGTTGTATAATTTGCCTCAGTCAATTTAAATGAACATTGGCTCAGAGAAGACAGTAGTGTTTAAGGATCATGTTAACATATGGCTTTGCCTTTGCATGATACAGATTTAACTTGCAATTGATAGCACTTTGGACTGTTGACAGACAGTGATTTCTGGAAGTGTTCCTGAGCCCATGCAGTGGTTTCCAGTACAGAAACATACCTGTCTTAATGCAGGGCTGCCTGAGGCAGATCCAGATTCTCTGAATCTCCTGGTGATGTTATGTGCTAAAGATGGTGGGAAGTCTTCACTTTTCCCATCAAGGAAAATTTTCCCCCAATTTTTAGATGCATTTTTTTTCACTGTTTGGCAAAGCTCTTTCCAGAAACTCTGGCCTCTAAAATGTTCATTTTATACCAAGCCATGTTACTGACCTGATGCAAATAAGCTAATTAGTTACAAAATGCTCCTCCAGCTGTTTTCCATTGGTAGCTTCACTTTGAAGCCTATTGTGCCCTGTCCCTACTTTTTTGAGATGTGTTCCTGCCATTAAATTATAGATACACTTTTAATGAAATTATAAAATGTTTCAGTTTCAACATCTGATCTGTTGTTTATGTACTGCTGCGAATAAAATATGGGTTTATGAGATTTTAAAATCATTGCATTCTGTTTTTATTTACATTTTACACAGCGTCCCAACTTTTTTAGAGCTGAGGCTGTAGAAAATGATTAACAGCACAAATGTAGACCCTCCTTAATCAAACAAAAGGGGGAAAAAAACCATCATGTACTGAAACTGATAATCATTTAGCATATCTAGTAATTCTAATGAAAGAATCAGTTGAAACATGCTCGATAACATTTTTGCCGAAATCTTGCACTTAATCAAGATTTTCTTTGTTTTGACTCAAGCTAGAAAAGATGAAGGCATTAAAGAGACACGTATGCCAATAGACACTAATTATAGTGATATGTAGTTGAATCTGTTTTGTTTACATTTTTATTAAGTGTTGAATCAAATACAAGACTTTTTGTTTTACTTTAGCTCTAGGCTAAAAAACAGTAAAAGGTCTGTTTTAATGACAACAAAAAGGGCATGGCTATGCCGACACTTAAAATGATAAGAACAAAGCAGTAGGCTGGTGAATGAAGGACCAAGATGGCATTTTACTCAACAGCATTCAGCCTGAACATGTCATTAAATCACATTATCTGTGTGAAGGTAATATGATTTGTTACACAGATGGATTATCTTACAACGCTGTATGTGACATTTATTACCAATAAGCAATTTGGACAGTCATGCATTAATGTGGCTCAATTACTCTCTGTGATTTATGCCACTGCATAAAGGTTGAGAAATAATGGTTTGTTTGTATTTTGACTAAATCATGGCTGTAGTACATTGAGAGGGATCCTGTTGTGTAATATGAGCAGTGCAAAAACTGCTTCAGATGTCCAAGAGAAATGGCCTTAAGAAGATACTGTATTCTGCTATAACACTGAATATTGGCTAAATTAAATAAGGTTACACTTTGGAGAGGAAACTAAAAAGGAAGAGTGAAACAAATGTACATTTGACAGCTGCTCTGTAAAGTCAAACCAACAGTGCCTATAAAAAGTATTCACCGACTTGGATTTTTTTACCCTTTTATTGATTTTATATATCAATCATGGTCAATATAATTTGTTCTTTTTGAAAAAAAAAAAAAGAAAAAAAAAATTCTCACTACAAAATAAGAAATCTCCCAAGCCGTAGTTCTCTTGCAGACCGAATAAGATTGTACTCCAGGATTGTCCTTTATTTTCACACATTCATTTCACCCTGCACATTTACAAGCCTTCCAGGACCGGCTTTCGAGAAAGATCCCCACAGTATGATGCTGCCACCACCATGCTCCACAGTGGGGATGGTGTGTTTGTGGTGATGTCAGTGTTTGGCGCCTTGTCTGATGGTCAAAAAGCTGCATTTTGGTCTCATCAGACCAAAGAACTTTATACTACTTCACCATGGAGTCTCCCACATACCTTCAACAGTAGCTTTATCCTTGACCGCTCTCTCTCTCTCTCTCTTTCTGATGAATTTTCCTGAACTCTAGGGGATGCTCAATGGATGGAAATTTGTTGGTATCTATCCCCTGACTTAGACTTTTCAATAACCTTTTCTCAGAGTTGCTTGGGGTGTTCTTTTGTCTATATGATGTAATGGTAGCAAGGAAAACTAATGAACCAGTGACTAAAACTTCCAGACACAGGTGTTTTTAAACTGGATTAGGGTCAGGTTCAGTGCACATCAGTTGTGTTCAGTTTCCCAAAGAGTATTTGCTGAAACAGGACAGCGGCAACTAGGCAACTTCTATTGACTTTATTTGAATGAGCTATATCATTACAACAAAATACATACTCAGTGACTGCAAAAACCCATTCTTTCTGCTTATAAAAAGGGGCATTTGGCATTTATTTTATGAAATTTCTTACAAAAATGATACAAATATGATATGATATAATATGATATAATATAATATAATTAATATAATATATGTAATGACCCTAGGTCATATGTTTTGTAGTGTTTGTTGTGAACGCAGCTTTGCCTCCTCTCCTGTTGTCTGTGAGTGGTGGGTGTGGCTGTCAGTGAGTCTAGGGCTCAATCCCAAACCGCCCCCTACACACTCTCCCTACACACTAGCCCTCCGTTTGTGCATTCTCGCGGAGGGTCCGCCATTTTAAGGGCCATCCCCAACCACGTAGTGCGGAGGGTGAGTGGACTGTTCAGCTCTTAAATAGCATCGATGCACACTTTCGACGACTTTTGCAGGAAGTGCAACGCCTAAATGGAGGAGGAAACAACATATGAATGTAAGTGCCGCATGTGTCCAATATGTTCCCCACACCTTTGTCACACTGACAGAAAATCACAAAAAGCGTGGTTTAAAAAGATTAAACGAAACATGCGAATCTTACTCTATGCCGACGATTGATTTGATTGCGCAGCCCTGGCACCTTAAAATGTGAGCACAATTGGCAACATTAATTCATTTGTTTGATTGGAAATGTCAGATGGTAATAGGATTGAAAGACATGTGGAATCACTTAAAATTATCTGAAGTATAACTTAGCTCCTGTCATTGTAATGGCTTCTGATTTTAGGATTTTACAGGGACAGTAGAAAAAACGAGACAGCTGGTGCGGCTCCGAACTGCGAATGATTCTTGTTTCACAAAAAAAAAAAAAGAAACGCTGCGAAAGAGGCATGGGAGTAGGTATCTGCCCTATCCCAAAGAAATTCATGTGTGTCATTGTTAACTCTGTGTCAATCTAAGTGTCATTTTGGAAGCAAACATTTCCCCTTCACTTCTGTTGTGCCTTAGGTTGTTGATCAAGGAGATGGGACTTGAGGGGAAAGTCACCCCAAAACAAGCTTCCAAAAAGTGGGAGAACTTAAAAAATATATATATAAGGTGAATCATTGTGTCTGTGGCCCAAGATTGATGTTGTTGCTGGGTATGACCTGATGTAACTTCACATAATTATCCCCAGGAACTGAGAAAGCCACGGACTGGGTCAGGTACTGACCAAGGGGAGGAGACTGCAAGTACCTGGCCCTATTATGCTGACCTCCATGTGGCCCTGGGCTCACGGCACTCCATTTCTCCCCCAGTGTTAATTTCATCCTGCCTGGCAGACCCAACCATACTTTCCCCCAGTAATGCAGATGACCAGGCACCCTCAACCTCACACAGCCCCTGTCCTTCCCCTGTCACCGTCAGCCGCCCCAGCCCAATGTCATCCATGTCCGCTCCTTCACCTGCTCCTTCACCTGCTCCTCCACCTGCTCCTTCACCTGCTCCACAGCCATGAAAGAGAAAATCTGACTCTGTAATGGACTTTTGTCACCAAGTGGCAGAAAAAGAGGAGAGGCGTCATTCTGAGCTGACAGCTCAGAATGACAGATTTTTAAAGGCATTTGAGAAAATGGTGGACAAAATGTAGCCTCCCCCCACACTGAGTGAGAATGCTGGATATTTTTTTTTTATATTTGCCATGTGAATTTTCAGTTGTCTGTTGTTTATATGAGTACATTTTTTGTTGTGGACCAGCAGTTTTGAGTTAGTTGAAATAAACACATTCATTGCTTTGCACGAGTCATTCTTTCCACACTAATTTATTTTGTCTGAATGAAAACAAAGAGGTGCAACACAAGCACAACAAAATAATCACACCCATGAAAAGGGGGTGTGGGGGGTGGGGGTGGGGGATTCAAAGGTAGTCATGCTCCTGCAGGTGCTGTGGGAGGAGATCAGGGGCAGGAAGAGCTGCAGCCATCCTGTCCCTGATGTGACGGCCACTCATCTCCTGCCCTCCTGGTGGGTGTTGATGAAGACCCTGGCGATCACCATAAGGGATGATGTTTTCCTCCAGCTCAATGTCATCATTGGTGGTGAGGCAGAGGTTGTGCAGAAATGCACAGCATGCAATAATGTCAGGGGCAAAGGCTGGGCTGACCCCCAGGGCTTTGAAAAATGTGGCCCTCCATCTTGCCTTCATCACCCCAAAAGCTGGCTCCACCACAGAACAAGCCCTGAAGTGGTGGCGGTTGTAACGCTCCTGGACACGTCCATGTAGGGGCAGCTTGTAAGGGGTGATGATGGCAATGGGTTTTTCCAGGCAGGGATATCCACCATCTGCCAGCAAGCAGAAGCCAGAGGGTGGATACAGTGCCTGGCAGTAGATGGGGCTATTCCTCAGCACTCTGGCATCGCGGACAGAGCCTTGATAGCCTGCAAAAACATCCAAGAATCTACCTGTGGCATCACAGATGGCTTGCAGCTGGATAGAATGAAATAACTTATAGTTCAGGTAGTCTCCTTGGTGCACATTCCCTGGTGGTTTAATGCGGATGTGGCATCCGTCCAGGGCACCAGCTACACTGCCAAACGCTGTAGTTTGTCCCAGCTGGCAAACCATCAGGAATGTTTGCCAGCTCATCCAGAGAGGGCAAGGAGATCATGGCACCCAGCTTTGCCTTAATCTCACCTGCAACTCTGTGGATGACCCGGTGCACAGTGGACTTAGGCATTCCAAAAGCACAAGCCACCACAGAGAGGGAGAGGCCGTGCGCGAGGCTGTATAAGAAAGTCAGGACCTCCAGCTCCTGACCCCAGCCATGGTCCCTGAATTGTGCATCAGCCTCAGCTAAAGTGCCACAGACTGCCGGGTGAGCCAAAAATCCCTCTTCAGGCAGGCCTCTGGATTACTGTACACCCACAGGAGAGGTACAGTTGGATTTAGCTGCATGTACAGCAATGTGCGTTCCTGAGAAGAGACAAGACATATTTGTTGTTTTATGTCAGTATATATATAGAATTAGTTTCATCAGTAACTCCATCTTCTCACATTTTGGTCTGTCATCACTGAATCACGTCAATGACTCAGAGAAAACAGTTTAATTGTGTGAGGACAGGTGAGACTGTGATCAGCTGAAATAGTGGTAGACAGGTAATGTAGCATAATAATTAGCTGACAAGATAATAATTAGGTAATCTACGTGCATATTGCGGTTTTTGTGTGACTGGCGGGAGTCAGTATAATGTAGCTGCCGTCAAATGTTGAAGGATCTCGCAGAGTTATGTACCATCAAATATATCAAATTAACGAAATACACAGTGGAGCAGCATTTACCTCTTGCTGATGCAACAAAGCCAACAAACGCTGAAGACGCTTGCGTCTTCTGCAAAAGGCAGCAATCCTAGCGAGTCGCAATCTGTGCCACAGCGTAACAGCCATACACGGGGGCGTCTTTCTGTTGCCATGGCGACAAGGTCTTCCGTTTTCCGGTGAAGTGAAGAGGGCCTCCCATTCCTGCCCGTCATATTTATACCCTCCCCCTTCAATTAAAGAGCCCTCCACAGCTACGAGTGTGACTTCATTTGGAGTGCGACTTGGTAGTGAAGGGGTGGTGTGTGGGGGGCCATTTGGGATTGAGCCTAGCTGTGTCATTGAGTGTCTGTGTTGCATCTGAGGTGTGAATGGGTGAGTGTGATTAGGTCCTGGTGCTGAGGCTGATTGGCTGCTACCAAGATTGCTGCAGGTCCTAGTGCTGAGGCTGATTGGCTGCTGCAGGGATTGCTGCCACCTGAGGCACTCCAGAGAGTCCCTCAGAGAATACCTGCTGCTGCAACCTGCTCTCTCTCTTCTGCTCCAGCCGCTGCCAACAAAGCAGCTTGTGATTTGTAGCCTTGTGTGTTGTGTATATGTGTGACCAGTTAGTGAGTAGCATTTAGTAGTAGCACCCAAAACTTTACTGTTACTTTTTGAGCTTTAGAAATTCAGCCGATACATACTTAAATTGTTAAAGTTTCAGAGTTTTTATAATTAGTGTTCAGTTGTTTAACAATGATGTAGAAGCCAACCTTTTGCTTAGATTTAAATTGTGTGCTGTTTAGAGTGTTAACCCTTCTGCATTAACTGAGATTTGAAAACCACTGTTTGGTATTTAGTTTTGGTAATCAGAAATTCTGTTACTTGGGGAAATCTTTTTTTCTGTGGGTTTTGCTCTGGGTTAGCAAAATAAACTTGTGTTTAACTGTTGAGAAGTTTTCCAGCTGGCTTTCTTGGGAGTGGATGGAGTCTGGGGCAACATCATGTTGTGTCTAGGTTCCCCTAGACCGGGGGCATAACACATAATATAATATAACATAATATAATGTAATATAATAATTTATAATATAATATGATATAATAATTTATATTATTTTTTTTTCAGCTGTACAGTCAGGAATTGCATCAGGGTATATGCTGAGTGAAATATGATAAACACTTATATGACTGAATCCTTGTAAAACTGGCTTAGTGATTTAATAAAAGCTGCAATTAAATACCTCTATAAGCTGCAATTATACTTAGATTACCTATTCATCTAGTCACAGCTGCAGCAAAACACACTACAAAAGTCTGGTCTTAATAGATGCATTATGCCGACACACAGCCACACACATGCCCAGAGGTAAATAACACACAAACAAACCCGCACACTTAGATTACATTAGCATGGTTTCACAGGATCACCCATTAGCACCCTTTAAAAGTGTCCAAGTTGCTAATGGCTTTGGATCCCATTCAGAGAATCCATCCATTAGTAGGCTGACACACTCTGCTGACTAAACACAACACTTCCTCTGCCCTTGTCCTCTGGTCCTCTCTCCCACAAACACCTCTTTTGGCTGAGATATTCAAGTGGTTTGTACAGTTTTCTCTGTTTATGTTTCCATACATGGTAGACGCATAAAGTGATTGCCTGATATTTGTTTTTGCGGTCAAGAAGACAAAAAGACATCAAAACCTGCCTGGTCCTATGTGACAACCTGCTCCCTAAACCAAATAACTGGTTGTACCACCCTTGTCAGCAACTACTGCAAGTGATAACTCGCAATGAGTCTTTCATATCACTGCGGAGGAATGTTGGCCCATTCTTCTTGGCAGTATTTTCTTAACTCAACCACATCGGAGGGTTTTCCAGCATGCATGGTCTATTTAAGATTTAAGTCCAGACTTTGACTAGACCACGCCAAAAACCTTCTGTTTCTTTTTTTTAAACCACTCAGAGGTGGATTTCTGATGTTTTTTGTATCATTGTCCTGCTGCATAACCCAAGTGTGCTTGAGTTTGAGGTCACAAACTGCTTGCTGGACATTCTCCTTCAGGATTTTCTGGTAGAGAACAGAATATGATGGTTCCATCATCGATGGCAGGTCGTCCAGATCCTGAAGCAGCCCCAGACCATCAAACAGCCACCACCATGTTTGACTGTTGGTCTGATGTTCTTTTCATGAAATGCAGTCAGTTTGATTCCACATGCAATGGGGGACACACCTTCTGTTGACGTGAGTCAAACATGAGACGAGCCTTTGTGTTCGTTTTTGTCAGCTGTGGTTTTGGCCTTTGAACTCTCCCATGATGCCATTTTTCCCAGTGTCTTTCTGATTGTTGAATCATGAACTCTGACCTCAAGTGAGTCGGTTGAGGCCTGCAGGTCTTTAGATGTTGTTCTGGGTTTTTTGTGACTTCCTGGATGAGTTGTCGTTGCACTCTTAGAGTCATTTTGGTAGGATGGCCACTCTTGGGAAGGCCTACCACTGTTCCAAGTTTTCTCCATTTGTGGATAATGGCTCTCACCATAGTTCTCTGGAGTCTCAAAGCCTCAGAAATGACTTTGTAACCCTTTTCAGATGTTAGATGTCAATGACGGTTTCTCATCTGTTCTTGAATTTCTTTTGATGGCAGCATAAAGTGTTGTTTCGTGAGATCTTGTAGCCTACTTCACTTTGTCAGACAGGTTCTGTTTAAAATATTTCTTGATTTAAAAGGTTTAACATTAATCAGATGTTTGTGTGGTAACTTTTCACATAGGATTAAGTAGGTTTGGATAGCTTTTCCTTAATAAATGAAATCATTTAAAAAGTGCATTTTCTATTTAATAAATAAATCAAACTTAAATGAAACAGGAATATACATATAATGCAAATTAAAAACAGTAACTTGAACTTTTTTAATCAACTTGCTAGTGCAATGTTCTGGCAGGAAACCAACACCAGAGTTGACTACACACCTGATTGTACATCTTCACATCCACAGAGTCCGACCCCTCACTGAGCTTTAAGGGCAACACTTTGCACAACATCCTTCACAGAATGCCAAAGTGCATCACCTCTCATGCATTCTCAAAACCAATCAATACTGCCCACTTTGTAAAAGAGAGTAGGGCTTGTGCTGCATGTGTGAGAAGGGATGTGCTGCTCAAACAAACACATGGAAAAACCTGCAGAGATAGTCATACAGCATGGAAACATTCTATCCAATACTTCAGTGTCAGAAATACAGGAGCATGACAGTGTGCCTGCTGAGTAGCTCATGAATAAATCAAATGTAATGTTTCCTGTCCATCTGCTTATTCTTGTGTCCATGTGTTTTTCTGCCCTGTTCTTGCTCAGCATCCCTGTCCATTCCAGACACAGATGACAGATGTGAAACTGATCTGTGATCGGCTGTGCAGTAATCCCCTCCATGTCGGCCATCATCATTTCATCACTAGACAGCTGATAGAGATGCCCGCAGACAACATTAGCTTTTATTAAGTCATGATATTAAAACTAATCCCCAGTTATTAACATGTAGGATCTCTCTGTAGAAATGAGACACACAGGGTGAATTTCAATGATGTGCAATCATTAGTGAACCGTTTAACAAGGAATTAAGAAACATTCTAAATTAATTAGCTGAGCTGCTAAATTGAGTTTATTGTCAATGAACTCAATAAGATAAATTAGTTTGTTTTTGACCTCTTAAGCAAGGGCAGAATTAGCTGGAATTATTTTCGAGGAGCATATTAGCAGACAGTTTGATCAGACGGAGGTGGTGAAAGGACAGTATTTTCCAGTAAGTTTAAAAGCAGTACCATTACAGCTGTATAGAGACACTCTGAGAATAAATATAGTGTTAGAGTGGTTAAGCAAAGTTAGATGCTGATATGAAAAGTGACAGGACAAGAAAAAGAAACAGGAAGAAGGAGTAAGTAGGTAAGAGCCAAGAGAATAAATCAATCTGAGGAATGAAACAGAAATGAGAGAAGTAGAAAAGTAGGAGGAAAGAAAAAGATAGAGTAAAAAAAAAAAGAAAGAAAGTAACGGTGAAGGCAGGTGAAAGAAGGTAAAAGAGGAAGCAGTGACCCCTGTCTGACTAATCTGGGCTCACACTGTAACAAAACCATGAACCAGAGCTAACTGACCAAGTGCACATTCAACCTCAGCCCTCAAATTTTCTGCTTTTGCACACATAGTTTTTTAAACACAGAATCCAAATTCAAACACTCGCGTCAATTCTTCCTTAAAGGTCACTAGGCCATACACCAACACTTGCAAACACCAACACCACACACTAACTTGTGTTAACATCCTGGAAAGCTTGTTTGTTTTTAATGAAGCCTAAAACTAAACGCAAAGACTGAAGTCCCTCAAGTGTCCATATGGGCTTGGTTCAAGAACACATGATCCCCATTAGGCTTCATGTTAAAATACACATTTCAACAGCAGAAAGAAATGTGCTTACCATTTGATACAAAGAAACAAGTTTGGGTTCCTGTAGCTCATTTATTTATTGGGAAAATCACAACTTCCAAGGACAGTACTGAGGCGAGTTTGTGCAGCTGAGGTAAGGAAACCTGAGCTGGGCTTGAAATTAAACCTCACATTGTCATGTTGTTACATTAATCAATTGTTAAATTGCCAATACGCCTTGTTTATTCAGGCTCCAATGATCCAATTCACCAAACAAGAGTCAATGAGAGAATCAGCTGTTTGACATTTGCAGAAAAATATGGCAAATTTGTAATGGGCGCGACCCACATACTCAGCTCTGCTGCTCATCCCACAAATGCATGTTCCTTACAATTGTGGCTCCATGTAACAGGGACATAAACAGGCTTTCCAACAGTATAAGATTTGTTGAAAAGAAGTATTGTCATAACAAAGACATAATTTAACAAACACTAATTTCCTTACCTTTTGCAATGTAGGGGTAGAGAATTTTAACCACTGCCTTCTCAAGGCTCAGACCTCCACACAAATGGGAGCACACAATATACAACTGCAC
Source organism: Cheilinus undulatus (assembly GCF_018320785.1). Taxonomy (NCBI): domain Eukaryota; kingdom Metazoa; phylum Chordata; class Actinopteri; order Labriformes; family Labridae; genus Cheilinus; species Cheilinus undulatus. The sequence continues at coordinate 14,305,237 of NC_054883.1, read as the reverse complement.
TCATGGAAGCATGAAAGCTTTTATTTTGCACATACAAAATGATTTCTCTCATTATTCAAACAAAGGGGACACAAAATTCTTGTCCAGTTACAGTTTGTTCCCATTCCGGTTTGCTGGATTTCCTCAGAGTCATGCAGCTTAAAAATCAAACTGAATGCAAAAGCTGTGAGTGATAAAATTTGTCTAAGTTGTGACATAATGTCCTTTTTCACCGGGGCGGGTGGTTAGATTTCCAGCTTCTATAATGACGATGAGGGAAATGTGTACGAGCACATGCACAAAGTTGATAATTTATGCATTTCAACATACATTTAGAATGTGTATGCTTTCTACTGCACACTAAGAGACAGAGAGATGGAAACCAAAAGACAAAGTTTGGAATCAACATCAATGAACAGACTAAAGCAGTTGTGCATTGTTTTTAACTGTGTAATCTCCAGAACTGTAATACTCACCATCAGGCGTGTGCAGATTAAATGCTAAATATTGAAAAATAAACTCACAGAGAGGGATGCAAACTTCTCATGTGGGATCAGTAGGGCCTGCTAAGTTTAAAAGGTCTGTATTGCCTTTGAACAGAAAATAGTTACGACCAAAACTGGTGTCCACAAATCTCTGAAAGGTCCCGTTTCTGCAGAAAATACATCTCTGGATAGGTTTTTAAGCATATGTTTTGGGAGTAATTATTTTAATTATAGACCACAATGATGTGTGAAGGCCAAGCATCAATAAAATTTCTACTAAAAGTTTTGCATCTGTTGAAAATTTTCCTTTTAAAAAATGTCCTAAAATTTCAAAGAAATTGCCCAATAATTCTCTGAAGATTCATGACCATAATTAGAAAGTGTCCCATAAAAAAGTTGCCCAAAGATTTCTTCAGATGTTCTCAAAATATTTCTATGAAACTTTATCATGAAGTCTAAACACTAAAAAATGTTTTCCTTAAAAACACAAGTAAATTCCTGAACATTTTAAAGCATTTTCCTAGAAGTCTCCCCTCAAATCTTATTACATTAACAATATTTACTTAATATTTATTTATTTCAATACAAATCCCCCCTACATATCTCAACACAATTCCCAGATTGCCATGAAAATACCACAATGAAAAATAAAAAAAGAAATTTTCCCCAACAACTTTCAATGAAACTCTCCAAATTATGTATAAAAATCATTAAAATTTCCATGGAAATTCATAAAAATGTCATTGCAACTTCTCCTAACATTCCAAGCATATTGCTTAAACTTCAAAGGATATTCTAGACAATGATCCTAAAACTCTGTTAGCTTAAATCATTGTTATGTTGTAGGAAAGACAAGATAGAATGTCCTCATATGTGTACACAGGGTCCAAGGGGGTTTTGAGTAAAAGTGCAAGTGCATGTTTGGAGAGTTATTGAATGAGACATTTTACAATCTGCAATATGAGATTACTTCAGTGATCATGATGGCAAATTCATGATGGCAAATTTTTGAAACATAAAAACCTAAAAATAGCTTCTAATGCAATATTTTTAAATATGTGATAAATCCATACATCAGTATATGGCTCAGAATATCTGATTTATATCCAAGGTAAAGCCATGTTTTCTCTCTATCTAGCATCATTTAAAAGATTCATCATGAGATGATACAATGGAGAATTTTGCAGACAAATTCACTGGGGGTCAAGTTCACTGTCTGCTCAGTGCCAAAAATGACTTTCCAAGCTACGACGTCTTAAACTGCTGCAGAGCTCAACAAAACGCCAACCAGCAAATCTATGACTTATAAAGACTGACGGAAGGATCAGCAATTTATAAATATTGTAATGTCCTTTTAATCGATAACCGTTAAAAGAAAGACTTCAGCACTGGTGCTCTAATCCACTTCTATAGATTCTTTGTCATGTTCCATAGATGATGAATGTAATAAACACTTTTGAATGAAGTTTAGACAATCTGAAGAGAAGCTCCTGATTATAAATGGTTGGCACGGTGACGGTGCCTTGGATTCAGTATCTAGCTGCAGCTGGACCAGAACACAGGAGATGACTGGCAGGTTTGAGGGTGGGTTGCCAGTGAGGAGTTGTGTTCTCTTGTTGGATGCTGGACACAAAACAACACATTGATGGCCTTTCTCGCACAGGACAGAGCTTAACAAATGACAAAACACTGTCCTCTTTTACTCTCACTGTTGATATAACCCAGACGATGAGGGTCAAACTCACTGGCAGGATTTTCAACTGTTTAACTGTGCTCTATACTGGCACAGTTAACCCTGGACAGATTTACTGAGTTTATTTGATAATGTAATAAATTTTAATTCTATTCTGTACAGTGATGGGAAACCATCTTTCATGTCTTTTCTTTTGAGTTCGCAGAGGTTTTCACTGGGTTATAGAACTCCGGATGCCAAAGAATGCAAGCCTGGTTAATTTAACATGACTACATGCCAAGGGTGAAACTGATGGTGCTAATTAATATAGCTGGCCCATTGACAGGGCGTGCACTGTTGCTGATAGGCCCCAGTTATAACTTGACAAAGCATCCTTTTAACTATGTCCCTTTTTATTGCATGTAATGAATAAGGCCCTGCCCATAAACATGGAGCCTGATTGTCAGGGCTACTCATAAATTTTTGGCATGTAGGGCGCACAGGATTCATCCTGGGGCCTGATATGCCCGATTGAGAGGGGGGAGGGGATGGCCAGAGAAAAGCCTGACACGTCAACACACGTGTATTGCTCAGCAGCCATGGCCAAGCTCAATGCAATATCTTCCGTCTGGGTCTTTCACTATTAATACGCCCAGTTTTTGGGCCCTTGGGACATCCACAGCACAACAATGGACTCATGGCAACCCTACTACCTGCCCAGTCGGTACCCTAGGCCATTCTTACTCCTAAAAGGTGTGAACATTATTATTTTTTTTCAACATATTATTTTCCCATGCCCCTGGTAAATGCAAAGCAAGCACACAGACTTTGATATGATCAGTCAAGCTCTAAAAAAGCCAGGTATTACCAAAACATCCAGAGCATGACCAGGGTTGTGTCAATCCTGCCCTCAAGCAGCTTACAGCTTACCCTCCATGTCTATGCCTTACTGCAACCTCAGTTTTTGGCCCAAACATGTATAAAAGTTCTGCATAGTATTGCATAAGGATCCTGCAGGAGGGCCCCGTCATGAGGATTCAGAGATGCTCTCACACATGCTGACTTGATTTGGATCTTTATCTTAGAACAAAGCCTTTATAAAAATATAGTTCTGCAGTCTTGCAGCATGATTAAGTATCTCCTTTTAGTCATCTCAGCCATCTAAAACTTCTTGGGTATTTTAGTCACCAGTGCATAGAGACATTTACTTCCTACCATCCTCAACAAATTTCTCATTAAACACACAGTGCTGACTGGGCTATTCTTATGAGTCTGTATGGATTTATGATATGGAAATTTACAGCAAAAAGTGAAGTTCTAAGTATTGGAATCTTTTAGATTTTAAGTTCATTTAATGTTATAGAAAATCTGTTTGACTTGTTTACTCTTTTATCCATCTATGTATTTATTCATTGCACTTGTTTCTTCTTCCTATTCTGCATCCCTGACACTTTTCTGTTCACACTATAGCCTACGCTGAATGATAATAACGCACAGTAAGTAGAGTTTAAGTGCATATTCCCATCATCTGACAAAGCAAGCACACAGACTGTGATATGATCAGTCAAGCTCTAAAAAAGCCAGGTATTACCAAAGGGAGTGCAATGTTAGGTGACAGCCTGCTTCACTGACTTACATAACTTTTGCACTCTGATGCAGCTTCAGATTCTAACAACGACAGTAATATTGAATGACAAAGTGTCAGAGAGAATCCTCGCCTCCTGACCGTCTTCCCTCGAGCTGTCTCTCCTCATCCGTCACTCTCTACGGTGATAAACGCTGCCTCCTCCTCTAACTGTCCCTCTCTCTTTTCCTCCTCCTATCATGACAGCCCACTCTCCATCTCAGAGATACTCGTCTAATGAGGTGGACAGATCTTGACAGGTCCTAATGAGAACACATTCCACTAGAATAACTTTCAGATCCTAGAATTCACCCATCCACACATATATAGACAGACACTGCTAGTGGGAAAAGCCCATTACTGTATCTCCAGATTTAAATCCACCCAATTTTGCACCTTCACTTTTTAGCCACTTATGCCTTCAGTTTGTAATTAATGCAAGCAAAGTCTGTTGCAGTCATATATAAGAAGGGCACAGGGGGGACAAAGCTCATTTTTGAGCTGCATGATGTGGGCTGCGTGTGTGGGAGTGTGTTTGCATGTTATATTACTGATGATGTTAAGGGATTTACACAGCAATACCTGTCAGTGCACATTTGTATCAGTGGAGCTGTAACATAGATAGTCCTGCATTTCTTTATAGACAAATTTTCCATTCTTAAAGGGGACTGAGACAGCATTCTGAGTATAATTGTGACAAAGGATAGAAAACAAAAGAAGTCATGGCACTGTGACAAGCATTTCTTGAAAAGAGACGTCTTTCATGCTTGGGGTCAAAAGAATGGCAACGGAAATCTGCAGAAAGTCACTTCAGTGTGACCATTATAGCTTAGTTTTGCTACAGTAAAAGCTTTCTACCTTTAATTTAAATTGATGCATTAAAATTGGAAACTTCTTAATTGGTTAAAAATGCCAAAATGTGACCTTTATCTGCTGTAGTTCTTTTCCAAGAATTTCCAATGGGGGACAAGTTTCTGTAAAGTTTAGTGAGTTTTTGAGTCGGTTAAGTCCTGCAAAAGAAGCCAGAAAGGGCTGGAAAAATTAAAAGAAGAATTCCATCAGTTTCAGTAGGGTCCTTGCTCCAAGGTTGATGCTCGGACCCTTTTTATCCACACTGGAGTAATCAGCTAAATTTCTAGATAAAAGCACACCATCCAAAGAGGTATGAATGCTGTTCCTACCTCTCAGACCAGGCTTTTCCACTTGTCTATGAAGCTAACACCGTTTACAAGACACCACCTAGACAGCTAGCGGTTAAAGGATGACATGGCTAAATACATCATCACTGGTCATACTGGGAATGGGGCCAGAGAACACTAAGGAGTCCAACGACGTTTTTGCAAAAGAACAGAATGACTCCACTTTAATCTTAGTAACTTCCTACTGACACAGTCAGGACTCATTTGTGCCTGCATGAATGATAACGGTCTGGTCCAAGGTTTACACCTTACTATCCCTGCTGTCATCTCTAACTTCACCTTTGTCACTATCGAGTCACCAATAACTAGACTTGAATTCTCAGCAGGTGTGTCGCTAAGTGGGGAAAATCAGTTAGAAATGTGAAGCAGTTGGCGGTGAGCCAAGTGGGTCTTCGTCTTACAGCTATACTTTCTTCGTGCAGTTACCCATCGAACACAAGTACCATTATCGGTTAAGGAGGTCAGGGGAAAACTAAACATCTGGCACACCGGTTAAGAGAAAGCAGGAGAGGCAGAGGGAGAAGCCATCGCTAGGCTAAGAGCTAAGCTAAAGCTAAGCTAGGCTACGCTAAGATGCAATCAAAGGGGAAAGGGAGGCTAAAAGAACAGCTGCTAAACAGTGAGAGTGCTTGCTGTTAACTTTACGTACGTCTAAACACATAACAGCTGTAAAACAGCACTGATTAGAAGAACAGAGCGAACAATTGTTTTTAGCTTGATTGATGCTACGAGAAACACAGCGACAAAGCAACTGCGCAAAGAGGAAGTGATGCAATAGGCTCACCTTACATCAGCCTGAACTAATGTGTTATACAGGAAGTCCAAAAATGATGACTCAGCACAACATTTTAGGATTTTGTCAAAAATCTGAGCAGACAGACACGCTGTCAATTTTAGTAGTAAGAAAATGTATTCATTAGAATTTGGAAGTCGTTCCCTGTCAGCCACATCTTTTACCATGTGCTGCTACGTAATGAAGCTCTTCATATTTCTTGTGCTTAGTGCTTTTAAGGAAGCAGTGGGTCAGGGGTCAAGCATTTGTGCCTTAGAAACAGCTATGAATTCATGTTTTGGTGGGCTGAGATATTCATACACTGATGGAGCAGGAAAAAGTCAAAGCTGTATGACAGTGAAAAGATGCAGAGTGATGTTTTGGCTTCAATCTATGTCAGCTGCAGTGGACCAATACAAGAAGAAAAAAGAGTGGGCCATGCTCAAAAGGTTTGCATTAGCATACCCATTTATTAAGGACAGAGGCTTCTTTTCCCTCATCTACCCTTTTCAGCAGATTCAGTTTTTTGATTTCTAGTTTTTAAAAAAATTGTAGATGAAAATTATGCAAAGAGGAGGGTAAACATTTAAAAATTAAAGCCTCATTGTCAGAATCAAAGCGTGAACGTATCTTTGAAGCATACAGCCAGTGTTTTCTATTAAGTAAATATGCCTTATGGCATGACCAGAGACCATTCTTAGATCTGATTGAGATGCTATGGCATGACCTTAAATAGGCTGTTCATGCAGGAAAACTCTCCAATGTGGCTGGATGAAAAGTATTCTGTGAAACAGAGTGGGCCAAAATTCCCAAGGGTGGCACAGGCAGTGGTTAGGTTTAGGTGACTGTTTCACATAGGACCAGGTAGGTTTGGATGGCTTTTTTCCTTTAATAAATCAAATCATCATTTAAAAACTGACTTATTTCAATGGGGGTCAGGGTCAAGGATTGAATGATGAAGGTTGGGCTGGGGGGTAGAGGGGTTGGAGCTAGGGTGAAGGGTAGGATGAAGGTGAAGGTTGAAAGACTGGGGTCATGGTTGAGGGATGAAATGATGAAGGTAAGACTCGAGGAGTGTAAGGCCTGAGGGATTAGCGGTTGAGGGTCAGCATGGAGGATGAAGGTAGGGGTCAAGGAAGGAGGGGGTAAGGGTCAAGGGATGAAGGTCAGGGTCTAGGGAGTGAAGGGGGTTGAATGAAGTAATCAAGATTATAGCAGAGAGAGGCGGCAGACTTTAAACTCTGTAAAACAGCACCAGAAAAACTGATAGATGTATGAGAGCTTTCTGATGTTGGACAGGTTGTTGAAATGGCTAGCCAGGAAGACCAGCGACCAAGTGATGCGATGATCTGATCTTGTGTTTTGGGATAGAATGTTAAGAGTTTTTGCAGAAAGGTTGGTGAAACCAGACACAGGTGGCCACTTCAGCTGACTTTGAGGGAAGTCACAGTCTTCAGAATCAATGAGGGAATAAACTTTCAAGTTTAAAAAAAAAAAAAATTAATATACAAATGCACAGAAAAATAACCTACAGTATGATAGGCACTTTCATTCATAAAGGAGACTTTCTACAGTCAATGGGTCAAACAGAAAATTGACTTTTAGTCTGACTGTGTTTGTAGGAGGGAAAGGTTTATCTTTTTCAGACCATTGGACACAAAGATGTTGTCTGTTCACCCAAGTGTTTCACATCGAGCCCCAGAGGAGGGATAAAGTCAGCACTCAGATCTAAGCTCAGGAACTGGAACTGGTGATCTTATCAGCTTTCTCTCTCACACAACCTCTGATCCACCGTCTTCTCTTGTGTTGTAGAGTTTAATTTAAATTGTTGTTAAATATGCACTTTTTCTGTGCATTTTGATTTACATTTCTCTGTCATTCAGAAAATCTACTTCCAGGAATTCTATCAAACCTTAGTGAAAGCATGAGGTGGTTTTGAGGGGGCCAAAAGAGCCCATTCAGTTCTGGACCAGATAAGAATCAGACTCTCAAATGTCAATGTGTATGACCGTTTCCTTATCAGACAAAATAACTAACTTATAAAAAGCAATAATATTGTCCAAACTGTAATAACTGACAAGTAAAAAAACAAGCAAATCTTTCTTCCCTCTGAAAAGCTGATATGGCCTTGCTCATATTCAACACATGATTTAACAGTTAAAAGGTTTTTAAATATTTATTGGTTACTATTGTAATCAATGTAAATGTTTATTTCTATGCAGAAATATTTATGGTACATATAAAAAAAAAAAATACGTGCATGTATTTGAAAAAGACTAAACTGTGAAGCTATTTCCCTATTATCGCGGTTATTCGTTCCAACGCTTTTAAGGAATCTTACTTTTTTTAGTTTTTTCGGTTACATTGGATATACAGGGTAGGAATCAGAGGTGGAAATACAAGACTATCATAAAGTTACTCTGATTAAAATTTACTTGTATAAAAGTTAAAAGTATTTAATTTAAAGTTCACCTAAAGTACTGAGTAGTTATTGAGGAGTTGTACGTTAAAATACGTTCTTTAGATCTCCAACCAGGTTGTTCAGGTAAAGTCACTCCTCTATAATAAGGTTAAATACACAGCCCAATGAGCTGTGCTCATTCAGCTCATATAACACTTTAGAAGTGTTTATGTTGTTTGGTTAAACTACACTTTTAAAAGTCTTACATATTTTGTAATAGGACAGAGCTGCAGTATCTCTTGAGAACCAGTGGCAAAGTGGGTTTTCTCTGGAAAGAACAAAGCAGAGAGTCAACCTCATAGCAGGTCAGTTCATACTAAGAAAATCCACTATGGGTCCTCTAGGAAAACCTCGTCACAGGCAGGAGCTCTGACTTAGCGGATAACTTCACTCATGGTGCAAATGTGTCTCACATTCAAAAAACAACAGTCTACTAGAAACATAACCAGAAGAACCCAACCTAACACTCCGCCCAAGAGCACAACGAGGAACTCCCCCTCACTTCCTCCCAGATTTAAAATCACAGTGGGCGGAGCTTAAATCAAGTGACTCTTTACCGAGTTAAACTTACACCGGTGAACCAACATGGCCCCTAACTCCAACAGTGGAGACATTTTCACTCAGAATGGAGTTAAAACAAACTTTTAAATGTTTAACCCTGAGGTACAAACACTCCAGTTTCTGCTGTTTTGGGTTGTGATCTGGAATTATTCTCTCACTACATACTCAAGTAAAAGTACAACTTTACGAAGCAGAGGTAAAAGTACAAGTGCTGATTTTAAAATGTACCCAAACAAGTACAGGCAGATGAAAAAAACTACTCAATAACAGTAATCTGAGAATTCAGTGTAAAACTTTAAAACATAATTGTAATGGGCCTGGCATCATTGAGCACTGCTTTTTGGCACAGGAACAATTACAGAATCTTTCCATGGGCAAAGAACTCTAAAGATGGAGCAAAAAGTCAAAAACGAAGCCAAAAATATTTGCTCATCCCGTGGCACATTTTTTAAGAATCAGCAATGCCATGGAGACCTGGACGTATTCCTTCTTTAGCATCCCAGAGAAGCTTCTGGACCCTGCCCTCTTTAGTGTGCTCACTGACCTACCAAAGAGCAACATATCTAAAAATCATGCTAAAATCATGAATATTCAAAATGATTGAAAATAATAATTTAGGTCATTTGAAACCTTTAGGTCTGGCTTTCCATCAGGAGACACTGGGCATTTCTTGGATTTCATACTCAGATTTTACTCCCTCTCATGCAGGGCGAGAATTATTAGAAGGAAAGAAGCAAACACTCAACTTTTTCTCATAGCTGTGCTTGGCAAGCTTACACTCCTTTTAAACCTGTTTTTGTAACTCCCTACACAAGGCCATGTTCACCACTCCTGCTAACTGACAGCAGCAATGAGACTGAGGATTTCCATAAAGGGATCAATAAAGTATAACGTATAAACGGTCGTTTCTGTGGACCTTATAAAATAAAAACACAGCTCTGCTCTTCTCCTCTTAGTCCTCTTCCCTCTCCACCACTCACTAAAATGCCCATTCACACATTTACGCGCAGAGACGCGCACGCGCAAAAAGCCCGCGGTGCTGTCTCTCCGTTGTCTGCCTGTCTATGTGATGATAAATGAGGCGGCTCCCCAGACAAGTTCATGTGGGACCCGAGGAGCCCCAGAAAGGACCATGGAATCAGTCACACCGGTTCAGTCACTGTCAGAGACACCGGAAGAACACCAAACCAGGCGTGGAAGACAACACAGGACTGAACTGAGCAGTGCTGTTTAAGATGGATAGGACCAGTGACAGCGCGTGCAAGTCTTAAGTCCTCGAGGAACTGAGGGAATGCCTTTATATATGAATGGGACAAAGTAATGGGCACCAAAAACGGTCTACCTCCCTAAATCTTTGATAGAAATATTCTTAGATAAATCAGACAGGTTTAACCATCAAACATGACACTGTTTCAAGTTTTCAAGTTTCAAAGAGGACATCTAAGTTGTGAATAAGTGGCATGATCTCGGCTAAGTTTGAAAACTTTATCTGTTTTCAAGAATAAAAGTTGAAGCCCCGACTTCCAAAATTGGAGAGACAAATTACGCACCAAGTTGCATAGACAATGTAAACAATCAAAACCTCAAAACCATGAAAAAAGAGTAGTCTCAAAAAAGAGTAGTCCACCAAAGTCAAGTGGATGTTAATAACCCAGCTCTATCTAGACTCCCTGGAAACAACAGACCAAATCAGCCAGACTGAAATCTAAAGACCAGCAATGCTGAACAGTTAACAAGTGCAGGTCTAGACTTACAAGATAAACCGCTCTCGCTCTCTTTCCTCATATCGACTTCTGAGCCATCAGCTGACTCCTCCGTGGATACCCTCCATGCCTCACAGGCTTGGTCTGCCTCCCCACCTACATCCAGAGTCACTCCCTTATCGCTGGGGGACACGTGTAAAAGAAAAACAAAGCAACACTTACGGGTTGTTGGCAAAGCTCCGTGCACACCGCTGACATGGCAGAAAATCCACAACGACAACAACGAAAATCCACGAGCAGGACGGTGCAGGTGCATGTTCACGGCCGGTGTGGATGTAGCACGACGGGAGAGGGAGTAAAAGTGAAGCAGCAGGGAGGAAGGAGGGCAAGTCAGTCCGTCACACTTTCCTCTCAGCGGAGGACTGGCAAGGGGAGCCAGGCTGCACGGACTCCCTCTTTCGCGCTCTCACTCTCTCTCTGTCCTCACGTGCGTCTCTCTCACTTTCTCTCTCTCTCCTATAAAGACATGCGCATTGATCGCACCATGACAGGCTGCCTTCTGGTTGCGAGCAAAACGCTCCTCTGTTGCAGCGATCTTTCTTCCTTTTTAAGTGATTCTCCACCAAAAGCGTCTCTCCCCACCTGCACAGATCTAAACTGACTGGATGTGACTGTAGGGCTGAGTCTCCAGGAGTTCAGGGGGGCATGACTGTGCAGCTCCAAATGCAGTTAACTGGTTTCTCTCAGCTGCGCCACGTGCGCTGTCCATGGTGCTGAACTGAACACTCTCTTTCCCTCTCTCTCTACCGTTACTTAAAGCTTGGCAGTGCCCCCCCTGAGTGATGCTAGCCATGAATACAGATAAGGTGTTTTGTTCGAATGCTGAAAAACTCGTTCATACCTTGTTTGAAGAAATCTGCCAGTCCAAGGTCGTGGATAGGTGGCTCTAGTGAGACTCCTTGTTGCTGTTTATTGGGCGTCTTTAGTGGAGTTTAGCAGAATATATCAGAGGTTATTTGTGGAGATGCAATCTCTTCCACTGCACATAAACACTTAGGCTAGTTATTTATATTAACACATACCAAAAATACATAAATTATCTCATTTTAATTTAAAGTTTATCCTTAAACTTTAACACCATTTACAAAGTGCTATAGAAACCACAAGAGCTGTTTTAAAGTCATGTGGTTAAAAGAGAAAATGCAGATCAAAGTTTAAAGTATAATAACAAATAGAGCAGTGATGACAAATCTGATTTTTCCAGTGAGGGAGATGCCGCCCCACACCATCACACTGCCTCCAAGAGAAGTTACTCTGTCGGTGCATGTGTCAAAGTGAAAACAAATGTCTTCAAAGTGAGTAGACACAATTCAGAGCCTTCAAAATGTTTTTGTATCCATCCCCTGACTTATACTTTTCATTAATAATTTATCTGAGTTGCTAGGAGAGTTTTTTGTCTTCGTGGTGTAATGGTAGCCAGGAATACTGACTCCAGACACAGGTGTCTTTGTACTACATCTATCTATCACTGAGACACATTCACTGCACTCAGGTGATCCCCTTTTCACTAACTGTGAGACTCCTAGCACCAACTGTCTGCACCTCTGGTAAATTAGATCAGTCACTTTAAGGAGGTGAATATTTATCCAGTCACTTATTTTACATTGCATGATTTTACTCAATTGACATTTCCCTGTAGAAACCCGTTTTCACTTTGACATTAAGTTGTTTTTAGAGCATCTCTTTAGTTTTTTATTTTATTTATTATTATTATTTTTTTTTTAGTTGATGGTCTTCAGTGAGTAAGAAATAATGTCAGTTATTGACAGAGGGATGTTGAAGTATGTTTTCTTGTTGTTTTGATAATAGACCACAAAGACTTGTCAAGGCCAAGCATGAACAAAATGTACACTTAAAATTCTGAATTTCTTGGAAATTTCCCTTTCAAAATTCTACACAAATTACCTAAGAGTTCCAAGAACATTCTTAAATGTATTTTTACAGCTTCTCATAAAAAGTATCCCAAAATGTATTCAAATTTCATCTTAATATTACTTTGAAACTTTATCATAAAATCTAAATTTCCAATAAAAATGTACCCAGAAATTCAATATGAAGTCTTGAAAATCTTGTATCAAATTTCAAAGCAAATTCCCTACAGAATTTATGTTCTAATTCCCCCAAATTTAAAAATAATTCCTTCCGAATTCCATTAAAACAGCAAGATATCTTTCCCAAACATCCAAAGAAATTCCCTGAAATTTTCAGAAAAAAATCCTGACAATTGCAAGACAGCCCACCCCCAAAATTCTCCTAAAAATTCTCCAATATTCCCAAATTTCCATGAAAATACCTAAAATCACCCACAAAAAGCTTTCAAATGCATTTCCCAAATTTCTATGAAAATGCCCACACATTTCCTAATTTCTCCAATCAAAAAAGTCCAGATTCCCACAAAAAAAAAAACATGTTTCAGAACAAAATCCCCAATTTGATTCTCATGCACTTATATCCCCAAAACTTCAGTAAGAATATTTAAAAATTCAAAGCAAATTCTCCAAAATACAAGAACAATCCTTACATCATCCTGAAAAAGTCCTGAATTTTTCAAAGCAATTCTCAACTCTTTCAATTTTCAAATGCCCCAAAATGTACATACATTACCCTGGATTTGATAAAAATGGCAGAATATTCCCTCAAGAATCCTAAAAAATCTTCTGCAATTTTAATGAAAATTATTGAAAATTGCAATTGACACCCCTCACAAACAAATTCCCAAAAATTTAGAAAAAAGCTTCCCAAGTTCCATGAAGATATCTTAAAAATTGACGTGTCTCAATTGTGAACATATTTTGACATAGCATGACTGAAGAGACAACGACTGTAAAATGTCACTTGATACTTAACCTCTACTAAGATGGCTCATTTAACAAGCTGTTAAGATCTATGACTCTGATTGAGTGGAGATAATGTTAATGAAGCTGTACATGCAAATCCGTCCTCATAATGCAGAAATCTGTTGTGTGATAACAGTAATTTCCTGCTCATTACTGAACCACGTGCTCACTCATAAGAATCTTGCAGCTACAGCTATGAAGAAAATGGTAACTGTGATGTGTGAAAGAGGGGGTCTTCTTTTTAAGCACTGCAGCAGCTTCCTATTTGACTTTACAGACATTTGCACAGTGGTGAATATATTCAGCAGGCAAAATAACAAAACATGAGCAACAACAGCCTGTTCACTCACCCTGCAGGTGGGAGCAAGGCCACAAGATTGATAAAAGAAAGTCAATGAAGAGGTGAGCTTCATAATTTTGCTTTACAGGAGTAGCCAATCCCATTGAAGGTTACGAGAAGGCAAACCAGATTCTATGAGAAAAAGGCAAATAAAGAGGAAGAGGCATCAAAGAAAAGAAAATGAATCACTTCCACCATTTGCACCTGCAAATCAAATGTCGGTGCATTTTTTCCATTACATTTTTTGATATCCTGAACTTTGTCAGAAGGATTACCTTGAAGATAAATTGTGACTGAATCATCACAGAAAAAGCAGAACACAGATACATAAAAAAAAAAAGGTTTTGCTGGAAATCTGGGGGCCCATGGAGGTTAGCAAAATCATAGCCCACTGTAAAGTTAAGCTGTAGTTAACCATATTTTATTTTTTAATGTGAATAAATATCAAAGCAAAGAAACAAAAAACAACATGAATTTTCTTTATCAATGCTGCACAAATATAGCCTTTTTCAAAATGAAAACCGCTTTACTTCAGACAAAATTACCTTTGCATGTACAAAGCCAACAATGTGGAGGGGCACATTTAAATATAAGGAAAGTAATGTTAGATTTCAAAGCTATGCCATCATGTGCACAAATCTCAGGTATTAGAAAATAAAACAGGAATAAGATAAAAAGTTTAAAGATACAACTTTAATAGAAAAGAGGCAACAGGGGGCAAAAAGAGGCCAAAACATTGCAATATTGTCCAAAAAGCAGCAAAATGGGTAAAAACTGGCCAAAAAATATTGGAAACATGGACAAAAAGGCAAAAAGGAGTGAAAAGCAACTAACACGGGCAAAAGCAGAAGCAAAAATGGTTGTAAAATGGCAAAGGAGTGAAAGTGAGGGGCAAAAAACAGCAAAAATTGATTGAAAGTCCCAAAAAGGAGGCAAAACCATCTAAAATGGGTGGTAAAAATTGGTGTCAAGTGGCAAACATGGGCAAAAAGTGGCAAAATTAGTAAAAGAAAGCACCTAAAAGCAACAGAAATGGGATATTAACAGTTAAAATAGCAACTATTAGAATGGGTGTAAAGTAGCAAAACAGTGGAAAAACTGGCAAAAAGGGACAAAAATCCAACAAAAATGGGTAGAAAGTGGCATAAGTGGCAAAAATTAGCCTAAGTTTAAATATGGGTAAAAGTGTCCAAAAAGGGCGAAAAAAAAAACAAAAACAGCCAAAATTGACTAGAAACCCCAAAAAGCAAATAATGAAATAATTGAAAAAGGTGAAAAAAATGGGTTAAAATTGGCCAGAAATGACAGGAAAAATGATGAAAAGAGGCAAAAATGGGATGAAAGCTGCAGAGGCACAAAGGGTAACAATTAGCAGAAAAATGGCGAAAAGCAGTTAAAAAGTGGCAAATATTTGGTTGAAAGTGGAAAAGGTGTTCAAATACGGCAGGAATAAATAATACCACCAACAGAACCCAGCTGTGGTTTCAGGTCCAGAAAAAGGTTGTTAGCCAGGACGCTAGCACCAGTTCTACACATCCACCACACATTAATTAATCACAACTGGGGAGGGGCCGTTCACTGGGTTTTCAGGGGCCCAGCCAAATCTGTGGGCAGCCCTTATGCCTTTTAAAGTAACTAAATTCACATTTTTAATTCATCCTTATTGATTCAACCCCACTTAAAGTATAGCTGTTATATCCATCTTTGCTAATGTTAATGTGAAAACAAGGATCTTTATGTGAATGCAGTGATCCTGCTCTGTTAACACAACATTCTCAGATGTTGCCTGGACTCTCTTAATGACTGAGTGAAAAAGACGAGCCTGGAAAATTGAAAACACTAATTGCATTTTCAGTATGTGATAAAAAGGAGGACAGCTTCTTGAGCCAGGGAGCTGTAAAGATCATAAAATCTGCTTAAGAGCTGGAATAATAAAAGCTTTTCTTTCTCCTTTAATATTTTCAGATTTTATTATAAACTACTTTTTACTTCCTGTTCCATCATCTTTTAAAAACTCTATGATCACAAACCTTATTTGCATCGCCCTGTTCCACTCATTTCACCCTTATATTCTACAGGGTGATGAAAATGTTTCATCTTAGTCATCTACTGTTAAATGCTAATGACCAATCACATTAAGAGTATCCTTAATCATTTAAAGCTCCAGAGTGACTCTGAACCCAGCCAGTCCCAAAGCCCTTGTAATTAATGAGCAGTCTTTAATTTAGCAAACATGCTCTACTGACTAATGGAATATTTGGGGAATGGTGTTCCAGGTCACAGGGGTTAGTGGGCGTCTCAGTGACATTTAATGGGGGGTGGGGCGTTGGTACCTGTCTAAGCGGCTGATTGCCGTCAGCTCTGACTCACTTTGTCTGTCACACATTTGCAGTCTCAAACCATCCAGTGAGGTTGATTTAAGATGAACTAAAGGAGCCAAGATGTTATTTAACAGAGATTATAGACTGCTTATATGAGTGATCATAGCTGGCCCTTCCTTGGGTTTAGAATGAGAATAAACAGCCTCTTCCAATAAAGTACTCTGATTCGCCAACAAGCATTGAAAAGAGCTTATACAAAGTGCAACAGTACGAGGACTCTTTACAATGTGTCTGATTCTACCTCAGGTACCCACAAATTTGCCAGAGGGAGATTAGTCCATCACTGATTTTATTTTGCTTTTTGATATTACACCTGGTACATTACAGTGGTTGGTAGGACTATATAGCTTCGTAGTGTACTGAGACTTCTTACAAGTGGAAGAAAAAGCTGATAATAGGACTTCAAAAGTCATCCTTATGTAGTCTGCAACATGGTTTTATCTTCTTTGTTCAACAGAGCAGTGCCAAAACCTCCCAAAGAGCAATGCAACCAGTACGGATATCTATATACACTCATTGGTCAGTTTATTAGATACACATGTCCAATTACTTGTTAACACAGATAGCCAATCAGCCAATCCCATGGAAGCAACTCAGTGCATTTAGGCATGTGGACGTGGTCAAGACAACTTGCTGAAGTTCAATCCGAGTGTCAAATGGCGAAGAAAAAAGATTTAAGTTGTTGTTGATCTGAGTGTCTCAGAAACAGCTGATCTACTGAGATTTTCACACACAACCATCTCTAGAGTTTACAGAGAACGGCCTGAAAAAGGTTAAAATAACCAGAGAGCAGCAGTTGTGTGGATGAAAATGCCTCGGTGATGTCAGAGGTCAGAGGAGAATGGGCAGACTGGTTCAAGATGTTAGAAAGGCAACAGGAACACAACCTTTCATTACAGCCAAGGTATGCAGAATACGACCTGGTACAAGCAAGGTGTACCTAATAAAGTGGCCGATTAGTGTACATATGTATATGCACATATATACACTTATATATAAATACTTTTCTGCAAGTACAAAGATTTTATTACTGGAGATGGTTTTCCTTTCCCTTCTAGTCTTATAGTAAACTTTATAAATGCCACTCTTTGATTAGAAATTCAGATTTTACCCTGCTTCCACTTTCTTTTACCTCCACTAAGCACTAACACACAAACACATCCCCCCTTTCATCCTCCTGCCAAATCTCACCATTGCAACCCATTTATTTTCCCTCTGAATACATAATGCAAACACTATTGAAGCTTCTTTCCAGTTTTCACATCATGTTAAATCCTGCCAGCTATTCAACATTACTATGGGTGCATAATTTATAAAGTCTAAAATTGTTCTGTTTTAACTTTTGCTTTTAGGTCAACAAATAATCGGATTAAAAACAATCAAGGATTTCTACTTTTTATTCATGTCTTTCCTTTACTGAGAAAGAGTCTGAAATAAAATATTTTTAAAGATAACATCTGAAATATTACTGTCTGAACTGTTTCTATAGCATAATTTGATATGTTACCTGAAAGAACTTGAATCAAGACCATTAGATGTAGAAACTGCAGCTGAATGATCATAACCTGGAAGTTTTTGGTGCCATGATTTTCTCTTTACAGAAATACATTCCCTTTAACTGCCACTTGCACCGTTTCAGCATGTAAATAATAGATGTATTACCCGTGGCATAAAAATATGTCAACTCTATTCTCCTGTATATTAAAGTAATACTTTTCCTCTGAGAATAAGCCTGGCTTCACACATTGATAACATTCATAGATATGTTTGATAGAAACCATAAAATCTAGGTTGCACTTTCAAGTATTCGTACCTCCCTCCCTAAAATATTAACTCACCTAACACCCTCATTATTTCAACCATAAACTCGAACTCAGTTCATCCTGCCTGGACCCAATCTTATTACTGAAACTATGAAAATGTAATACTTCCACCAATGATGGTCATATTTCATCTCAGGTAATGTGGACTGGGAGCCTTGGCGACTCATTTCAGTGCTGAGTGTGGAGTTAATGAGAAAGTGACCACAGCTGGAGAAAGACTATTATTTTCACATTTTAAAGTCATATCTCTAGTATGTACTCAGATAAGAATTAATGTTATAAAGTCATCTTTTCTTCCCCACTTTTTGGTCTGTTTTTAAAAATTGTTTTGTAAAGCTTGAATGAAAATTTAATTTGAAAGGTCTCATCTCTCCTAGATTGCAAAGCTGTGCTTGTATAACAATGATGAAAAAAACAAGCATTGCACCCTTTTAAAATACATAATCTCATTTCATTTTTATGCAGTCCCTTTAACTATGGACTTATTTTTCTTTTCTGTTGACATCTTCCTCATTTTTACAAAGTGGTGAAGACAGTGATGCAGTGTTGCATAATGCTGCTACCAAAAACCTTCTCAGCTCCAGATTTGCCTACAGATGTCTCCTGCACTGGCAAGTTAATAGGATGTAGGGATTCAAGGCAACTGTAATAAACTGATGAACTCATGATCCATCATTGTCCCCTGTGAAGCTGAATACTGTTATATTTTTGTACCTGGATTTGCAATGTAATTAGAACAGGGAGCTATTACTGGGAAAATCAAACAAAAATGTCGAAATTTGCTTTAAGCGAGCAAAACCCATGCATGAAAATGGCTCACAGGCTTACCCTCTTTAAACTGATGCAGTTATAATATTTAAAGTCTCATTTTATATATGTAAATTGAATCTTAGAAATACACAGTCAACTTATGTTTACCACTCAGCAGTCACAGAGTAGGGTTAAGGTTAGGGCATTCTATGAAAATCCTACAGGAGAAATATTCTCATATTGCATCTGCTTATTCCTTCTTTGTGTTAGTTGTTTTTGTGACTGTTAAGCAGAAATGAGGGAGTAAATGGACCTAAAGGCAACGAGTCAGGGAGCTCTGAAAGAATAGATGTGAAAATGAAAGAGCAGAAATACTTGAGAGGAAATGGAAATGGATGAAGATGAGGAGATAGTGCAGGCAGGTTCTCTATAGGGTAAAAAAATAGATAAATAAAATATGCCCTGGCTAGGCATACAGTGTTTGTCTCATTTGCTGGCAGGAGATTTAAGATACTGTGTGGAAGAGGCTCACAGGAAATGGACCATCATTATTGTGCTATTTATATCTCAAGTATTGGCTTAGTTTGAAAGAAAAAAAAAATCCATTCAGAATGCAATTTCTGCGCTGGCATTAAATATAAAACTATGTCTTTTTGTGCAGTTAGACCACATTTTAAGTAGATGTGCTGACAAAAGATGCACAATAAAATCTTAAATGTTGCATTACTAGCATACATCTAGAGTCCTGTTCATTACAAATTTAAGGTTTACTCCCCATAACTCATGAATTACTTCACCATGTATTTTAATCTAATGTTCATTTCAACGATAAACAGGCATATTAGCCTCCATTTAAAAAATCAAGTTGTGTACAAAAGAATATGACAAAAACCAACAGTCCAGGGGTAAACTCACGTTGGCTTTTTTAGCTCACTTTGTTAGCTCCCCAGTGCTGGAGGCCAGTGGCCGAGTCTAATAGCTTATTAGCCAATTGAGCTAATGAGCTAGTTACAGCAGAGCTGCCACCCAATCCTGATGGCTCAAGGAAACAACATGCCAAAGCTGCCAATGGATCACTGGAATCTCTACGTACAAGTCTCTATGTACAGGTTGACTGAAATAAACTTCAGATCATGCACGCCTTCATGTACAAATCTAGACATTTCTATCATAATATAATGAAAGTGCTTCATATTGGTGTTGTGTTTTAGTTGGGCATACATGTTGAAGGACACCATTATTCATTCAAAATGAAACAAGCTTTTAAGCAGTCACCACAAACATTCACCAAACAGAAATCCTAAAACAGAGAAAGCAGAGATGAGTTCTCTTTGAATCTCCCTCTTTTACCTGCTCTGTTCCTCCTAAGGTTTTTACATACAGTCTTAAGGAGCAATTCTGGAGGATGTGTAAAGCTCATCTGCTCATTCAGTTCAGCACAGCAGTATAATTTGCTCATACTCTTCCCACAATGACGGAAGTGAGAAAGTACTTGTAGTTTCATGTGTGGGCTTCATGTGTGGGTGTTTGCTCTCATTGTATTTGACAGCATGCATTCCCCTCATTCCCTCTACAAGTGGTAGCATCTGTTTTTCATATAACAGGGGAGATTTACAGTATGTTCATCTGCTCACACACAAATACAGTATGTAATGCACGCACAAGATGTTTTCCACCTTGCACAGATTTTACAGTGAAACCATGGAGGAGGCTGTGAAATGTGGATTGAGATACAAATTGGTGTACTAAATAAAGGTAAGTTGTGGTTTTCTGAATTACAGGAAATTATAAAACATAAATACATTTTTACAAAATTTCATTTAAAATAAAAAATGAAAAATGGACTGGATGCTTCTAAAGTAGATCACTTTAAATTTTGTAATTTAGTCATTTATTCCAGAAAATGGAAAACTCAAATTCCAAACAGTTGCCCCCCCTCAGATGAATGTTCACATCATCCCACCTGAGTTGTAAGAAGTGATCTTAACACATTTAAGTGAACAAATCACTGAGATATTCAAGATTGTAGTGTTTTGTTATTGTAGAAAACACAGATTCCTCATTAAAAAATTCACAAAAATCAACACAGTCTCACCACAGCACAGTCATTTCTAATAACCACTCTCGTGCCCATTCATCTGCTGTATATCTAAGAATGGAAATACACGCTTAATCTTTCAAAATAAAATCGCTTTGACCATCTGTTTACGGTAAGGACCAGAATACCAAAAGTTAAAGTCAAAAACCTGATCTGAAAAACCTGATCATTGTTAATAAAGTTTAAATAAAGTTTTAATAAAGTTAGTAAAGTGTCCTCCACATTCCAACTCAGCCAGCATAACTTGCATAGCTCCGTAGCAAACACAGCTACATAACTAATGCAGCTCCATAGCTGACATAGCTAAAGCTAACCTAACAAAGCAGCTATGCTGGCTAGGTATCTAGGTAACAAAGTTAGCTTTAGCTACATTTCCAAAGCTTCTATTAATCAAGTTCATGTTACTTAAGCTAACTCAGTTATAGATACTGGAATTACATAGCTAACATAGCTAATGCAGCGAAAGCTGAGCTTACTGTTAGCTATGCAAGCTTAGAGGATGCATTATCTATTCAGTTATGTTAGCCTCATTTATGTTTGCAAAAGCTCATGTTGTTAAAGCCAACTTTGCGGCATTGGCTTATGTAGTAATGTTAATTACATAGCTAGCATAGCAATGTTAGAAATGGATCTATGCTTAATTTAATCCCTTATTAGACCTCTGACCTTTTTCTGTTTCTTCTTTTTCTCTTTTTTAAATTAAATTTTGCTCGTTTTGTAATGGTTGCAATGTGTTTTTTTTTAATAAATGTTACTGCCAGACTTTGGTAATAAATAGAGTTGAATATAAAACAAAATCTAAAACTGGAAATATTTTGTACTGGCAGATTACAGCACTTCCTCCTGAGATATACGGTGTCTCAGATGAATGGTCTGTGAGAGTGGCCATCCCCTCTCCCAAAAATTCATTTGGGAATAATTCCCAAGCACACAATACATTTTGAGATGGATTTCCCTTGCCCCACACCTACTGACTTCATGTCATTTTAAGACTGTTTAACTGAATAGTTTTGCAGTGGGATTATTTCTGCCAACTCTCTGACCTTTTCAAAAATGGACATTTGTGGCTCCCTGCAGGCAAAGCAAGGGTGATTAATTATACAAATAAGCTCATTCCAGGTAGGCGAACTGCTTCTAGGGTTGTTCTATTGATATTCTGACTCACTGACAGAAACCAGTAATGGAACTGAAATGGTCAAGCATTGGCTCCAAATATCTGCCAGAGCTCTCTTCTGTGTGATAATGAAATGTATTTTTGTCAAATTATAGATAAGGAAAATAGGTGGAATTCATGACCTTCAGTGAAGCTGACATCTCATCTTTGTTAAAGAGCGGTTGCTCAATGTGACACTAATGTGAACATGTAGCTATAAGGGGGGATGATTTAGTGGTTCAACATGAGGTCAGAAGCCAGATCTCTCAGTTTCAGTGCTGACTTACACCAACAATAATGATTTCTGACTCCTGCAATGTTAGATGCTGTGCATCTGGAATGATGTTGTCTCCCATTGTGGATCTACTGAAATCAGGTTAGAAGAACTTACTATTGCAATTCAGAAGTACTAATACCCCTGCTGCTCTAGCAGTGAAACATAAAACCAGGTTTGGGGACAGTTTGAGCTAGGAAAAGTGGTAATAAGGAGATTTATATGCAATAAGTATGGAAATGTTGGTGCTGTTGTTGTTTGAAGAGAAACAAGTGAGCTTCAATTAAGTTTACAGTCCAAGTGACAATGTACAAAAACTAGATTCCTTGTTTCCTCCCATTACTTTAAAACAAATCTTAAGGCTCCATATTGCCAAAATGCACGTGTTATGAAGTGCAAAGCCTGCTGGAAGCAGTTCAGAGTTAATACTTTGAACACAACCCAAGCTCTTCCTATTTGAGTTTCTTTTGTCTTTGAAGTTAATCTTCTACGCAGAATTCCCTGAGCCACTGCGCTTTAAATTAATCCTTAACATATTATTAAGACACATACTGTCCCTTATATTAAAAATGTCTGTGCTCTGTCTCTGTCGAGCTTTAACAAAAGAAGGAAAAGAAGAAAGGAAGAGAGGGAAAGTTCTAATCCATGATTAAGTGATTAGTGAGTTTATTGCTGTATAATTATATTTTTCATCTCTTCTGCAAAAGTACTGTACTTCTGATTCCTTCACATATGCACACGCAAAGACACAAACCTTGCATAGAAAGTAAGGGCATTTGTATTTGGTAGCTTATTTCTTTGTTTTAAAAATGCATCTCAGCAATAAATCTTGTACTGTTGGAAAGCCTGATTATTCCCCTTATTACCCATGAGCAGCAGAGCTGAATATGTCGGTTGTACCTGTGAACAAATAACCAAATCTTCTCCGCCAATGCCAGCTTATTTTTGTATTTACTCTTGTTTTACTCTGGTTCCATAGCCACTTTTATTGTCCCACCACAGCTGTGAGTTTGAGTCAGAGGCTGCACCTCACTTTTCTTCCTATATGGCTTGGGTCTCTGGCTTGAGTCTTTTCCTCGAGGCTTAGTCCATCCCACCAGAGACTCGTGGAGAGATTGGAGGAATGGACGTGGCGGACTGAAGCCAAAAGGCCGATGTTTAACGGCCCATGGGGCGTCCTTCCCTCTGCAGGGTCACATGAAGCGACGTCAGTTTACGATGACAATGCGGGCTGATCATCAATCAACTGTCAGGAGGCATAAACAGCTGGTTGTGTCTACGTACATTTGTACTGTAGTAATTACAAACAAATCTCTACATTAACAGTGTTTGGTCTCGGTGTGGGATCACACAAACACCTCGGTGTGGGATCACTTTACAAGCAAATGCTTTATATAAAATCACTTATTATCCTAATTATTCAATGTGAAGGCTAATGATCAAACCTGACGCTCACTAACGATCAGACTGATAGAACCTTTATTGACGCTGTGATGATTTAAAACGTGTTTCTTCCAGACAGACAGACTGCTGCTCTGTCTGACTTTAATCTTCTTCATAATCTAATAAACAGGAATAACTGACTACTAAAGCACAGATTTATCTCTGAATCTTTTGATTTTATTACCTTTTAACATGTTTTATGTTTGATTGTGAATCAGAAAACGACTAATTTTAAACTCCATAATTATTTTTATTATTTATTTGATTAAATTGATTCTCAATATTTCACTATAAATACTTATTTCAAACAGTTTTTTTAAATCCCACTCCATCAAGTACTGAGTCTTTTAAAACTGCTGGTGTTTCTGTTCTGTTTAGTTTCCATTGAGTCCATTTATCGTCTGTTATAAACTCTTTTTCCCCTCTATTATTTATCTCTGCTGGTGTTGTGAAGTTGCATTGACGTCCACTGTGCAGCAGCGTCCAATCAGAGAGTGATATTCATTAAGGGGGCGTGTTCTTTGAGTAAAAAGAGTTCTAGGAAGCCTGCTTTCATAGGCCTTTCAGACTGGCAGGGCTCCTGGTTCCTGAACCTAAATTTGAACTGGCCGGCACTTTCAAACCAGGAAAAAAATTGGTTCTGAACCTGAAAAGTTGGTTCTCAGCTGGAACCAAAAATAGCTGGTTCTTTCTAGGGAACTGTGACATCATCAGTGGGTGTATCATATTCTAGGTTGTGAAGATGAGCAGAAAAAAAAAAAAAAAAAAAGTGGTCTGAGGCGGAGAAAAAATGTTTGGTTGTAATCTGGGCATTGACAGAAGATGAAGCTGGAGAGTAGAACAAGGAAGAGCACGAACTTGCGAAAGAGGTGGCAAAGGTTGGGTTCACCTGAACACCAGACCAAATAATTTATCTACTCAAGAAACTGAAGAAGGAATACCAGGATTCTGCCTAAACTGGTATGAACACAGGCTGGTTTGCCAGAGAACACCAAGGTTCTGAATATGTCCAGAATGGAACCAGTGCCAAAACCAGAAGCCTGTCTGCCTAAAAAAAAAAAAAAAAAAAAATACACCCTTATGTGTCTCTGCTCATCGGTCTTCAAACCTCAGTCCTCAGTCGTCAGACCAGCTAAGGGTCTTTGGGATGGTCCTTAAGATAAACACAACCCAACTGAACTGAGCAGCATTCTGCTCCTTATAACCTTCCAGCCCTGCTGATCACCAACAGCTCTCAGCTGGGAGCATCCATCTAAGGTGCACCAAGTTTCCCTAATGAGCAGGGGGAATTGTGAACAGGTTTGTGTGAGGAAAATCACCAAATTACAAACAAATCTAGGCATTCATAACATTATAAAGGCGCCAGTTTCCCGTTTCCCCTTTGTATTCCCCTATGATACAACACAAATGTGATTAAACCAGTATTAATGATACTAGTGACGATGTTAGAACCAGTTTACTGCTCACCACTGCTATGAACAGTTTAATCACAAGTCAGCAAATGCTATCATTACATTTCAATCAAGTCAGATGAGTTTACCAGAGGGCAGGTAGTCAACATAACTCTAGATGTGCTAAAAAATGCCAGAGTGCTGGACAGCATATAGAGAAGATCCACTGTCCCAGTTTATCAACGATTGGCTGGATAGCATTGTTGACTGTGCTTTTGGGAGATTGGGGGTTCAAATCCCTGTCAGAGCCAGAGTGTCCTGTGTGGGCCCTTGGGCAAGGTCCTTAAAGCCAGGAACACCTGTCCCAGATTGAGCCGCTTTGGACAAAAAGTGTCTGCTAAATGACGTTGTAACATCTGTTAAAATGAATAATATTCAGCTAGTGCGGCTCCACTTCTTTATTCTCCTAGAGACAAAAGATTAAATTAAACTCTCTTGGCACCAAGAACAAAATAAAAACATTTTCAAGACATTAACTTGGTCTCTTGATAGTTGCCTCCACAGTGAACAAGTTTGCAAATTATCAAGTGCTCTGCAGAGAGCAGCCAAGGGTAATTATGGGACAACTTATGCCTTTTAATAATGCTCCAGATGAACTCCACAAAGGCTTTCAATTTGCATTGGCAGTTTAATAAAAGGAGTACACTGTTTCTTTTCCCTCATGGCAGCCAAATAGGCTCTAATACTGAGGCCAGGGTTCTGCTATTTTTAAGGTATTGTGCTCCTCAGCAGACCTTCAACATTCAAATGAGAATAGGAAAATAGAGTGCATTAAAATAAATGATATCCAGCAGGTGTCCTCTGGGTAAATGGGTTAAATATGGTACATTGAACCCTCTTAAGAGCAGGGAGGAACACCATAAAAAGACACAGGGCAGAGCGCACAACAGCGCATCACCTCAGCTCTGCAAACATGCTGTCCAATTAGAGAGGCTGATACAGACTGCATGATTTTTATGACTGAAGGAGATGAATTTATTCTTTCTACTTTTGATCTTTTTTTTGTTCTTATTTTAAGATGGAGAACTTGCAGCTGCACTTTGCTCTCTCATAGAGTCCAGTCCTGTCTGCACGTCTGACTAGTTTTCTGCAGCTCAGGCCTCAACAAATATCAGAGCTAGAGGTTTTTGCCTTTTAAAACCAAACTTCTATCCCTGTGGGAGATTAAAACAGCTGTTTTCATAATAGCAAACTTTACCTGCGTAATAGTCTGTCAGCCACAAACGCAGACATCGTATCTCGCTTTGGTGAGTGATTCAGTTCAATGTCAGCCTGATTTAACCCCTCATTATGAAATATGCCAAACTAATACCAACTAAATTTATCTACATATGATTTAATTTTATGTCAACAAGACATGCAAATATGGTCTTGATCACTTATGTTTAAATGGGACATCATTTATAACTACTGTGGTGTATTTAACTAAAGGTCTCATCAAATGGTAATTGCTGGGGCAGGCATGCTCATTAATGCAAGAACAACCCAAATGGATGCTGATCTGAATGAGGATCGACATAAACCACCCCTCTGTGGAAGATTTCATTCTGAATGGAGTGTGCATATGAAGCATTTTCATTCCGAGCGGGCATTTATTCTGATTACAAGTGGTCCATGTAAACAAATCTAGTGTGTGCCTGATCAGTTCCAGTCAGGTGCTGACAATCAGGTGCCTAATTGGCTCCCAATTGTCAGCACCTGTGAGCATGGACCCTGCTACAGTTCAGGGATCTGCTCCAAGAATGGGCATGCCACATCTGACTGATCTGGATAGGTCTCATGTGTAAGTTCAAGACTTCAAGATGATGTTGAGTTTATACCAATAAAAATACGCATAAAAACTAATGAGAGTAGTCACAACAAAAACCATCAATATAGACTCAAAAAGGTACAGCAAGATCAATATTGTGCATACCGTACTATAAATTAAGCAAATTATGAGTTTTAATCACAAGCCAGACATAGGTAGGCAGCCTCATTGTACATGCAAACATACAAAATAGCATTCAAAACAGAGCACAGAAGTGTCAGAACACATCTGATAGAATGATGGCAAACCTATAACTCAATAGAAATGTTAGAATGAAACAACAGTTCATTAAACAGTAAGGTCTAGCGTCATAACATCATAGTTTAAAGGTCGGCAATGTAGTTCAAAAGGCAATAGGATGTAGCATCATAGTATGAGATGTGAGATGACAAATTTATGCAGTAAATACATCAAATACAGTACTGGGCATCAATAAAAAATGAGAGGAGAGGGGATAAATCAATCTCCTGGTCAAGGCCAGGAAAGGAGGTAAATGGACTTGAGCTTGTATAGTGCTTTTCTAGTCACCTGACTACTTAAAGTGCTTTTACACCACAGGCCACACTTATCCATTCATACCTATTCACTCTAAATTTACACTGATGGGGGGGGTTGCTATGGAGACTTAGCCATCAATACTGGCTAATCCCATTCAAACGCATCCATACCACATGCCACCGATAAAAAAGGGGGAAAACTGGGGTTAAATGTCACATCAACACGTGACTTCAGGAGCTGGGGATTGAACAAACAACTTTCCAGTTGTGAAATGACCGACTACCTACTGAGCCACAGTCACTAATGCATCAATCCAAAAGGTCTCCTGTGAGGTGTTTGAGTTCATCACCACCCCTTAGGTTTTTGGGAATTACTTCAATGCTCATTGCTTTTAAGGTGTTAGCTCTTATGTCCTATTTGTGTTCAGCCGGTCTTTTTCACAGTTTTCATTTTGTTGGGCCAAGATAAAAACAGCCACACTCACATTTCAGTCTGTAAGCCACATGTGTTGAAATTGGAGACCTGTTGCACTACTATGTCTTTGATTGAGGGATGGGGTGACCAGGAAGTCTACATGCTACTGTTACAACTGACTCCACATTTTCTGGCTTCAGATTGATCCCAGTTTGAAGAGAGAGTCTGTAGTTGAGTATCTGCTGCCATCCTTCGATGTTGGTCCCAGGAAATGGACAAATGAGGTATGTTTGTCCCACTTGGACAAAGATAAACTGATAGTCTGCGTCTACCAGAGCAAGAAGAATAATGGAGAATGTCTTTGGTAATTCAAGAAGGACCTCCTGACTGTTTGGGTGCTACTATGCTGGAGGCATATGGTGATGCTTTTCCACATTTACTCATCTGGTTAGATGATGTGAGCTGCCATCTTTCATCTCAGCGGCCTTGCAGGTCATGTGCACTGACTATGAAACAGTGCACACAATAAGGCAACATTGGGAAGCAAGACTCACAAAGCTTTTGCCAGTTTCTAGGAACCTGTATAGAAGACAAAAGGGAAATTGACCAGTAATATTAATAATTCTCTCTCCCGCAACAGTTGATCAAAGCAACCACTGTAAATTGTACTTGCAGTTCCCCATTTACCAAAGTATGCATATTGATTAACTTAACATTGTTAAAATATTCCCATTAATATAATTTCTTACAATTTCACTGCCTTTCTTTGGCTCTATGCATTTTAATAGCCTAAATAAAATTCAAAAAGGACAAGAAATGAGAATTTTGACAAGTGTGAGCTGCCTGTAGAAGAGTTCTCTGATAAATTATACTGAGTGAATGAAAACAGCAGTATTGAGGTAAAATGGATCATTGAGGTGAGACATTAGTATGTCTGCCCTACTTTCCCTCCAGCTTGTTAAAAGCAATTGTCTGGACGATCTGTCAGCTGGCCCGTTCTGGCTCCCCATGTGAGGCTGAGGATGTACACATACACACCAAACTGATGTGAACATTCTGCAGGAAATATTCATGAAGACTCACTGCGAGCATTAAGAACAGCACACGGCCATAGACTTTAAAATGAATGACCTGTACAGTCTCTGCATGCCATTAAACCGCCTCATTAACACCTTGAATATGTAGAAATACATGTAACATTCATATAAATGCAAACGTTTTCATCATTGCTTTGTACAGTGGAGTCTTGCATCAGCTGCCATTTTTGCATAATTTGGCAGACTCACTGTTGATTTGATGGCATGGGGCTAAGGCTATGTTCACACTGCAGTTAAAAGTGACTTGAATCTGATTTTTTTGCTCACATCTGACCCATATCGGGTTTTTTTCTGACAGTGGGAACAGCGCAAGTCACATTGAATCTGACCTTTTCGAATCAGATTCAGGCCACTTTCATATGTGGTTCTGAATCAGATACGTATCTGATCTTTTGGAAGTTGACGGCGGTGTGAACAGGCAAACAAAAAAATCAGATCTGAGAAAAGATCAGAACTGAGCATTAAGGCCTGCGGTGTGAACGTAGCCTTAGTGACTGTCTTGTAGGTCCTGGCTTGCTGAATATGTGTACCAACTGCCTGGCCACAACATGGACTAACACTTATGGCTGACACATGTATGAGATTAAGGTCTTTGGATGGTTCTGAGCGAATACAAGAGGTATTTTATCCGCACAGGACTTGTAGTTAATAAGAAATATGCAGTAACTTCTTCCAGTAGGTGGTGCTGAAACTAATTCAAAAATTCCAAAATTTAAAAAATTCTTCACACCATGAATTTCTTTTCAAGGAAGAGGTCCAGTAGACTTTCTCTGTCTTTCCTCCAGCTTTATGAGGCATCCACAGCAGAAATAAAGCCTCTAACAGAGTCCTCTCCAGCTGCTCTGGTGGGATCAGATTTAACATCCCACTTGATTTTCTCAGCCCTCCAAGTAAAGTACAAAATGACTGTGCAGCATTTCTCTGCCACCCCTTTGTCTCAGCGGAGATCAGGAGTGAAGTAGGCAGATAGTGTTAGGAGACACATAAGGGCTCAGTGCTGGTAGCTACGACTGGTCTGAAGAATTCTGCTGAGGAAGAACAGGGAGGACGGCTCTGTTCCAACATGTCAGCTGCTTCTTAACTTCAGATATGATGATAAAGAGAAGGTGGGATTTCCTAAAAATATTTTTTTATATTACCTTTGAGGTCACCTTTTTTAAAAACTCCTCCACAGTGAAAATGTACGGTGTTTCATTGTAGACACAGTTTTAATCATTTAACATCAGACTCAGCCAAAGTTGTGCTAACTGGAGTGACTGAACTTTCACACACTCAGACGGTTGCTCTCCCACCATGCTGATAAACAGAAGTGCCTAAATGGACTATGGAGCTCACCGCTGCTTTATAACTCTCCACCAACATTAACAGTTTGGATCAGACATGGTCCAACTTGATGGGGCAACTTTGAGAAGGAAACAGGCATTACAGACAGGCGACCAGAAACTTTCCACACATCAGGACATTATTTCTGTCTGTGAGTAAAAAGCTTCACCTGTACAGTGAAGGACGGACTACTGCTGGCATGGTGTGATCTTTACAGCAGCACATTTTAGCATCTTCATGTGGACGTAGATGTTTCTAAAACACTGCATCTGTAGACGGGGTTGTTTTTGAGTAGTGATGAGGAAAAAAACTTTAAAATATCATCTTACATATGGACAAAGCCTGAGACAACTTTAAGGGGAAAAAATGAAATAATTGGAAAAATTTACATGATAGGTTTAAAAGAGGCTAAAATGGATTACAGCAATGTGGAAATAGATGGGAATAGTGAGTAGAGGTCAAAAAGTTGTAACAAAATTGTTCAAGAGTGACAAAAGGGTTAAACAGGCAAAATGGGCAAAAAAAAAGGTTAAAAGTAAATAGTTGCAAAAACACCCAGATAAAGTAGAAAAAAGGAGATAAAGAGTGATAAAGGACTACAAAGGGGTTAAAAACTGGGAAAAAGACTGGTGAAGAGAGGTTTAAAAGTGCAAAAAGGGGTTACAAAAGAAAAAACTTGGACTGAAATGGTGAAAAGCAGTTAAAATGTAAGAATTTTAAAAGGGCAAAAATGGGTTGAAGAGAAAGAAAAATAGAAAAAAAAGGCGTCAAAAGTGGCATAGGTAACAATGGCCAGATAGCGAAAAGAAGTCACTAAAAAGCTTAAAAATGGCAGAAATGTGGTGAAAAGAGGTTAAAAGAGACAAAAAGGGTTACAAAAGTAGATGGAAAGGGCGATTAGTGGTGAAAAAGTGGCAAAAATGGGTTAAACTGGCTAAAATGGACAAAAATTGAAATACACCGTAAGTTAAGAGTGGCAAAAAGTTGGACAAAATGGCATGATAGTGAAAGGGGGCTACAGAGTGATAAAGTACTAAAAAGGGGTTGCTGTCACAAATAAATACATAAAAATTAAAATAAACATGTGAAAAGCAGCTCGAAGAGGCAAATGGGTTACAAAAATGATGTCATGGTCGGAAATGGTGAAAAGTAGTTAAAAAGTGTAGAAAAACATGTTTAAAAGTGGCAAAAAGAGGCAAAAAGAGTTAAAAATTAAAAAGAAAATTTGCCAAGATGGTCAGATAAAGTAATAAGATGGGGTTAAAAGTGAAAAAAATGAGCCTAACGGCCTCAGAAATGATGTGCGATACCTCACCTTCACACACTTCAGGTGGAGCATCCTGTCACTAATGGAGCTCCTGAGTGCACTGAGTGTGTGTTAGAGGAGGTGGGAGTCAATGTCCATCGTTGAGGACAGTTTGGCTGTCATCCCCCACCTACTCCACTGGTTCTAGAGGGCATCCCAGGACAGAGCTGGCCTTCTTTATGAGTTTTTTCAGTCAGGACACCAGCATCAATGCTGCTGATCCAACACACATGCATTGATATCATCAATACGTTATGAAAGGATAAGGCTTATTCACTGGGTTTTTCAGGGGCCCAGCCAACACTGTGGGTGGACCTGTATGTCGTATCAAGGGTGGAAATGTGTCTCTGTTGATTTTACATCTTGTCTGAGAAAAAAAAGATATTCTACAACTTTTTCATGTAACCTACACAAGGCAAAAATTGAGTTCTCTTGTACCTTTGACGTTCCTATTTTTCCCACCCCGATGCTTAAAGGAGTAAAGACCATGTCACTGTATCATGCTTGTTTGCTCAGTTGAGTCTCCAGAGCCAGATATAATAGCCCCTCACCACTCAGACCAAAAAGCAAGCAAGGTCAAGCTAATGAGAGCTCTTACAGGCCCAAGGAGATGGATGGAGGTGGGGGGCATCAGTCGCTGATTATCGAGCTTCTATGATGAAAAGAGCCTCTGGACAGCAGCAGTAAGAGAATCAGGGAATCATGGGATAAAAATGAAGATAGAAAAAGCAGGGAAAGACTGTCAATGCTATTAAGTCCTCTTCTGGTCCACTGATGAAAGACTAATCATGATAAATGCTTCTCAAGTCTTGCTCAGCACAGATGAACACCAATCCTTCAACTCAAACCAACCCAAGCTTAAAATATTAAAATAGGCTAATGAAGAGAAATGAAAGGTACTTTTAGAAAGATGGTCCACTGGGTGTTTTTATTACATTTTAAGACACAGATCATCCATAATAGTGGAATATGGCACACATTACTGATAGGACTATGTGAATGTAATGAAAAGCATGCATCAGAGAGAGACAAGAGTGAACACAAGGTCATAGATCTCAGTGTTGAAGTCTCTAAGATGTTGTTTATGCAGCTGTGTCTCGCCTTCAACTCCCTATCAGGGGGGAATACTGTTTAAAATGAAAGCAAATGCAAATGTCTTTTTTTGACATTTGCACGGATTAAACAATCTATTTTTATTCAGAGAAACTGAATGTAGAGCTGTCAATGTGCAGAAGGGTGGGCGTGTTTTTGTGTGGTGAGCATGTGTGGTATCGTTGCTGGCTTTGTCACTCAGAATCTCAAAACTGACAGCATCACCTCTCTGTGTTCATTAACATAAACAGACAGTAATGCATCCAATATCAGAGACATAAATGCAAATTAGTGCTGCAAACATACTGATGTAAGCCCAACATCATCCTCTGTTTCTTTTCAGTGCCCAAGCATGCACACAGAAGCCGCTGTTCATGCATGCGCAAGCAAATGCGGACACACTCCCTCAAACACAGCTGCTTTTTTATTCAGCAAAGACACTGGACTGGATTCATTCCACATCCCTCCTGTCTTTACTGTAAATCAGTGATTCTCAAACTTTTCAGCCCCTAAAATAAAAGTGCTGGAAACCAGGGTTCTGTACCTGAAGGTGGTTGAACACGGCCATATGCACTCAAGAAGAGTCATGTGCAGAGAAGACCTTCTATCAGGGGGGTAAAGGGGAGAGCTTTCTGGGACCTGGCCAAGCCGGGGGCCCATGGAGACAGCAAATTCAGGATCCAGTTTACAGTGAAGCTGTGATATCCATTTTGACCTGAATATTACTTACACTTATTAAAGCAGCGTGTATCTTTTTTATTCATTTGAGCCGTCTTAAAATATACCAACAGAACTGGGTTAAAAATGGCTCAAATGGTGGAAGAGGTGGTGAAATGGGATTTTAAAGTAGCAGAAATGGATTAAGTTGCAAAAAATAGAGAGATGTAAATAAAAAATATAGGCAAAAAGCAGCCAAAATGGGTTAAAGTGGCAAAAATAGGTATAAAAAGAGGTTAGCGGCAATATTGGCATAGCGGTATCAGAAATTGGTGGAAAATGTGAAGAAATGTGATTGAAATGTGGGAAAAATTTGTTTTAAACTGGAAAAAAAGGGGTTAACTAAGGCATAAAAAATGGCAGAAGGTGGAGGAAATGGGCTAACCTCTTAGCACCTATGGTAAGATATTTTATAAACTCTTATAGAAGACCTCTGTCTAATCAACATGATAAATGATAAAAATGCCCTTCAGTGGATTATCAGTTCACAAAAATGCCTAAAGTATCAGATATGGGTGATAGTGGGTGAACAGTGGCTGAAATGGGTTTAAAGTAGCAAAAAAGAGTGGCAAAATTGGGTTGGAAAAGAGGTTAAAAAGAGGCACAAATAAATAATTTCAACATTAGAAACCAATAATAATCTACACTTTTCAACTCCAAAATGAGCTAACTGTAAGCTAGGATGCTAGCATCAGTGCTACTGAAAAACACACTTGCACTGACTTTAATCATAAATCAGACCTGGGGAGGGCCCACTCTCTGGGTTCATCAGGGGCCCAGCCAAGGTGGGCAGGCCTGTATGTAGACTTACTTTTAGCAGATTTTTTTACTTTGTTTTCAGCATAAATCTCACTAAATGGTTCCTATTTTACATTATTTTGTGTATATATTTTCATAAAAACAGGTAAAATATAAAATATATAATTTCTGCCTAATGTCTTTATAACTAATGTCTCTCTGAGGGAAAAGTGTGGTTAAGAAAGTCGGCTGCATCACTCTTCTGTCTCTCCGTGCATAGCTGTATGCTCAGCTTACATTAGCTATCCAGAGACAAATCCAGCATTACGTGGCTCCAGCTTTTTAAAGGGAACGAAAACAATCACCAGGAGGTAAGAATTAAAATCTGACACATTAACGAAAAAGACACTCCATTCATTCTGCATCCGGACTGTGACTCTGCAAGAAGAGAACATTAATAACTGCTGTCAGATGAATGGATTCTGGAATTTTAACTCATTTTGCTGCTTTAACGCTCACATGGTTTAATAATTCGACATAAAAAATACATAAAAACACAGGCTTATGCAGCGTGTGTTTGTTTTTTCCTCTTGTCCTCCACATTTTGCTCTTAATTATTCAGGGCCTGTTGTGGCCTTTGAGGACTGTGATAAATGTTCCTATTCTGCACAAATATGAAATTCAAACATGTAGAAACTGCAGGCTGTCAGTATGACTGATGGCACAGCAGACGGGGTGTTTTCAGAGCAAGGCTTTCGTTAAACTGCTACAGCTCTTATACACAAGGCTGATAGTTGGCCATGGGGTGTCGTCTTCCTATTGTCATTGGCCAGGCAGGTTTAGCAGCATGTCTGGCATGGTTTGAAAATTTAATGCTTACTTTAGTAACACTTTATCTCAGGACTTTTGAAATAAGGAGTTACATAGTTGATGAGACACACCATGAACAGCATGCTATTTTATCTGGTGCATTGCGAGGATGAACTTTAAGAGCTTAAAGACCCTGTAAAGTGAAATCCAAAGAAATGTTGGAATATGGTTGCTGTTAACATGTGAAAACACTGAGATCTACATGTGACTGAATTCTGGATTTAGGCCATTTCACCTCTGTCCTGGCTTGGTTTCATGTGGGCGGGGCCAATATGTAGGCTCATGATATCATGAGCCCACAGTAGGGAATGACCCCACCCCTCTAACACTACAGTATTGTGGAAGGAAGCAGTCATCTGGAGCAGGGACTTCTGGGTTCATTTTGTGCAAAGGAATTTACTCTTGCACCGTTCTATAATTTTCATGTTTCATTGCAATTACAGTTATGCATGTTTTGTTTATTGGTTCGTGTTTATAGGGGAAAGTATTTTTCTAAGTATGACACCATGAGTGAGGGGGTTAATGCTGCAGACTATGCTGCCTGTATGTGTCTATCTGTGGTTCTAAATAAAAGATAGCTGCTCATGCTTACTGTGTGAGGGCTTGTTAAACTCATTCAACTTATCTATGAGCCACTCCTCATCACAGTTTGCCACAATCTAAAATCACAGAGCAGTTCATCTCAGTACAGTCTGTTGTCACAGTGGTCAATGGGTCATTAAAAACATCATAGCAGAGATTTGAACAGACTTTGTCTCTTCTTCTAAGATCAACAAAAGGTCAAAAGACAGGCTTATGACATGAGTGCTTTCCTCCATTCAGACTGTAAAATTTTTAAAACCTGAGAGGATCATATTCTTCCTTAGTGGGTGTGGCTTCAGCTCATTCAACAGACACGCCCACACCATCCTGGAGCAGATTTTACTGCCTCATTTTTCATGATTTGAAGCTTAATTTTATAAACTTGGAAATGCTTTATTTGACTGAAATTTGACCTGGGGGTTCATAACATCATAACACAGTGATCTATCATATGACAAGTGTAAATACAGATTTATTTTTACTTTACAGGGTCTTTAATGGTGTGGCTATCCAGTCTGTTTTCATGAATCAAAGCCTGTATGACCACTGAACCAGCCCTGGATTGGTGCTCTGAAGGTCCTTGCACACCATGGGTGTTTTTTGCTATACAAATCAGTCACATGAAATAATTTTTATTCAAGCATGTAGCAAGTAAATAGAATTTGAATGTGCATAATTAACTATTTTTCTAATGCTCCCGATGAGGGCACGATTGGCTGATTTGTTTGCTGCTGAGTTTTAAGGCAGATGGGCTAACTAATACCTTTAATCTGATTTACCATAGCCTGTTAAGACAGGGAGGCAGGCAGTAGACCGACTGGCATGTCCATGCAAACGTAAATGTGCTTCATACACAGCCAGAGCTTTTTCCAAACTAACAGGACTTTGCTTCAATGACCTCTGACATACAGCCAATAAATGCTCCAGGTCACTGAAGCAAAGGTCAATCTACTCTCTGAAATGACTACTCTGACCGGTCCGTGACACAGATGAGCCAATCGGCTCAGCAAACCTCGAGTGTGCCCTTGATATAATTTTCAGAATGAATGAAAACTCAGCCCCTTCTCCTAGTGAATTATTGTGAATAAAATATGGGTTCATGAGAATCTCCATGAGAATTTTCAAATCACTGCACTGTTTTTATTTACATTTTATGCGCCCCAGCTATTTTGGCTCTGGGGTTGTAAGAGCACTAATACCAAACAGTAACTGGAAGGTAAGTCAGCAGTGGTATTGTAAAAGCTTGATGGACATAATTATTTAAGACAGGAAACTTCCAACATGTTTACCAGGATCTCGTCAAGATCCCCAAAATCAAATCTTTTTGTGTCTGATAAGCCAGAGATAAATACAATCACATCATGCCCCACTCATCTCAGCACCTCAGTGACAGACAGACTGCAGACACCGCCCTCTCCTCAAATTGAATTTGAAACATAACATATTCCTGTTGACTTTGATGCTCATGCAGAAATAACCAGCACCGACTCGATCACTGTTTTTCTGTGGATGAATGGATGAATGAAGAGGTTAAATGTGATCTGATACAAATCTTGTTTTCTCTCTGTCACATGCAAATAAGCAGACATCAGCACACAGAGAGAAAAATGACAGATTCAGTCTGAAAGCACTCTCCAGCATATATTACAACTTTAACAGCCATAGTTCTGTCTTCTTTAGATCCCTTCGACCTTAACTACAGATGCTTTTCCCTTTCTTCTGTTGCTTTATTACTTCCCTGTTATTGAAGGGAAAATTTCCAGTTTTGTCTTATTAGTAAGTTTTAGATTTATGATTGCTGTGATTTTGTCTCGACAATAAATGAAAGACAATAGAAAGTATTAAATGTGACCTTTCCCCTAAAACTGGCATTTACTTTTAAAGTTTCAATACCAGACCTTTATCAGGCAAATAATTTTCCTGGACACTTTTCCCTTCAATGCTGTTGATTTCTGAAATGGACGTGAAAATCCGCTATATCAGCTATAATAAGTTAGAAATGGAAGTTGCTCAGTTAGCCAATAAGGGTTAAAAAGAAAAAAAAAAGGGTAACATTATATATTTAGGTGGGTAAAAAAGTACAACCAGAGGATAAGCAACCAACCAGGTACAGTTAATTGAATGTAAATCACTAAGAATAAGTGACAACAATGACAATCTAAATAAAACAACCCAAAATAACTCTACATCCTTACACACTTACTAGGTGTCTTTACTAAATAAGCAAAACCTTCTGAGAGCCGTTTTTGTGCCTCCTGTCCTGTAGAATCTACTAATATTATGCAGATAAACAACATAATACATGATATAAATGTAACTAAAGAGGTGGGATGTATAATTGAGAGGAAAAGTGAATTATGGAAGAAGCTCAACCATAAAGCTAAGCTATTTTTTTTACCATTGTGTCTTTAAACATTCTTTTCTTCAGGGCAACCTGGGCGTTAAGAATATGTGTGCTGCAGTAATGTCACTGGAATTATAAAAAAGTTATGGGTATTTAAAGACAGAAGAAAAAATAATCTAAAAAATAAACTCAAATATGTGTATGCAGTAAACAGTTAACATGAATAAGTGGGATTTTTTTGCTCAATGATGTTTTTCTATCTCTTTGGGACTAAAGAATTCAAAATAATAATTCTGTGACAAAAAGTCTTCAGATATTCACATTATTACATAAAAGTCCTTGTGCTCTTGGGAATTTTAGTCATTATTTTAAGTGCAGTGATTCTGAGGGACAAATGACAGCCTCCCTGTGTTTATTTCTCTCTATCATGAGTCATTCAAACTCTCCTTCAGTTTATAAGTCTATGCACATGTGTTGTTCAGCAAAGCATGACTTGGCGACAGAACAGCTTCCCATTGGTTGTCAGGATCCCATTCTGGGATACAAACAGACAACATGGCGGTGGGCTAGCTAGCAGGAATGATAGAAAAATGGATACAGATGAATAAAAAGACGTTCAATATCAGAGTTACTGGTGTGGATTTAATCTTTAAAGACCCCGGAAAGTCAGCAGGAAAGTAAGCAAAGTCCTAGGTTCATGAGAAAAGGAGCTAAGAATGCATGGAGAACATCATTAAAAAGGCACAGCAGAAAGCTTTCAGAGAAAAAAAAACAAAAAAAAAACAAAAAAAAAACAAGCAAGTGTCTACAACTTACAATTCAAAACTTAGCAAGCAGTTTACAAGGCTGTGTGCTTGCAGCACAGATCTGTGCTTCATGAACTCTAAGGGTTAAAATCCTACCAGTTGTGATTAAACTGGAGATCCGGCCTTCCTTTATAGCCTGGCCCACAGACTGTCAGTAGTGGATACAGTATTTGGAGTCCCAAGAGGTACTGTCCACAATGATGGCAGTGCAATCAACTTCCACTGTCCTTGCCATTGCTTAAATTCTTTCTCAGTTTGCACAAATCACTGCATTTTCACATTGGATGCCTCATCAGAATCAAAACTTTATTCATTTATACAAGTGAAAGCCACCTGTGAGGCCAAAGGTAGAAGTGTTTATCACACACCTCCGTTTTTTTTTACTGTAAACTAAACTAAAAAAAAAAAAAAAAAAACATGAAAGGCTGGTTAAATTCTAGGTGAAACGTAGCCTGAAGTTTTTATGATATAATAGATAATAAGATATGACTGCTGTCCCAGTAGGATCCTTTCACTACTGAGAGCCCAGGAGGGTGAAAAAGCCCAGACAGATTTAGAGATAGCTGTACTGCTCCAGGGAAAAGAATGCTGAGCACCTTTAAACTGCAGAGAGCAAAGCTGGACTACAAGACTGATCCATCACCTGGAGGCAGGGGGTCCGTTTCCTGTCAGATCCTTAATATTTAGGTGAATGCTGTTAGGGGAAGAGTAGAAATATGAAAGGCAGATAGCAGTGTGAATGTGTCAACTTCTCAGCAGAGACAGGAGAACACAGGAAGGATACCGAGTCAAGATGGGGTCTGGTCAGGAACTTGAGCTGAATCCCTGGTGAGAGTCAAAAGATGTTCAAAATCCTCTGAGAGAGGTTTGACAGGTCATTGGTGGTCACGCAAGGATCCTCGCCAGTGATGACTGGGGTTACGAGAGTTATTACTGTGCTAGTGGAGGTCCTGCAAAGACTTAGGGAAGGGACCTTTTGTAGCCGGAAAACCAGAAAGCTTTTTGAAAGTAGGAGCTGAGGTGGAGCGGCACAAGATTTTGTGAAAGGACATTTAAAGACATATTTCATGAATCGAAAAGCAGCTTATATCAGAAAGCTTTCTGAAGAAAGAAAACAATATTAAAGCCAACACATTAGCTGATTATCTGAGTTATTTTTTAAATCATATTGCTACTTTTCTAACAAAAAAGGGTGAATGCGTGAACAAGGTGTGAAAAGCATGCTGATATATGTTTAAAAAATGAATTTCTTTGGAATGATGCAGTGACATTGAAGGAGACTGAGTCCTTCAGTCAGGAAAAAGTCAAGATTTAAGTGCAGCAATGTTTGACTGTTTTCATGTTCTGTCAGTTCTCTGTTCAAAGCTGATGATGCTTCTGTCTCTGCCACATTTTTTTCTGAAGTTTGAAGATGCTGAATATTTTTTTCAGAGTGACAGACGTGTTTTAGAGTATCATAATCCCCTCAGCATACAAGAATCAAGCTATACTCCCTATTATAATCCTAGAGAAACCAACAGGACACTGTTGTCTGAAGAAGACAAAACTCTTTAATTATAAGGTTTAGGGGTCAGAGGGTTAGAGGGTTAGGGTTGTTAGGGTTAGGGTCAGGGTGTTGGAAATTATAACTAGCATCCAAAGCATCTTTAATTTATGGGTTAATATAAAGGGTGCCACTTAAGACTGTGTCAACTCCAAACTAAAAATGTACATCTTTGGTTTAAAGTAAAATAAGGTGAGGATGATGTCAGTGATGCTGGCAAGCTTAGTCCATGAGATGTCGGGTAAGGACATAAATTTCAGTGCACAGGTGTGGTTGAAGAAGAAGGAGATGCCAAATCCAAAGTTGACATTAAAACTCTTTACATAGACTTCAGTTGGCCAGTACACCTATGCATTAGTATATAATAAGGCTGGATCAACTGATCTCAATTATGACAGCCCTTGACTCCGTGGCCTGCCTGATATAATGCTATGATTTTTTGTCACTGCAAAGTTAGATTTTGACTGGTCACATTATCTGGTTACGTGACACATGAGCGAGAGTAGAGAAGGCTGGGAGAGGAAGCTACAAGGTGGTATGCTATGTTCAAACCTTCTGCATCATGGCCTCAGGCCTGGCAGAACCAGACACTGCAGAAACTTTAGTGCCACAGAGGAGCAGCATGTGAAACTATTTTGGCTATTGTTACGGCCTAGGGAGAGGCCTTATCCTTGTTTCTGCTCTTCCTCTTTGCTGGCTGTGGTTTGTGTTGCAGGTAATGGGGGAGGAGTCTATCACATTCAGCAATGCAGCACACCTGAGCAGGCTGGGCTCAGAACGCTCTAAAGCAGCCCTGTTCACTGAGCTCTCTCTCTTTCCCTGGCCTGCAGACTGAGACCGCTTCTTTGTTTGTAGTCTGCTTTGCTGCCTGACACAAATACTCTCACACACATCCAACACTGCATGCGCACTGACAATCATAGTTTAATAATTTTGTGATATTTACTTACTTATTCCATTAAATATTTTGTTAAACCCTTTGCAATTATGTGTGGTCTCCTTTTTTGTCACACGCTTTTGAGCCAGGTTGTGACACTATCAATAGAAGACGCCACATAGCATCAGGTATTATGTGTAGAACCTGCCTTGCTACCATTGCTACCTCATTGGACAACACTAAGAACCTTTGCAGCACTTAAAAAAACACCACAAATCCATGTACAATAGTGGCATGGCCAAAACACCAATGACCAATGCCTCGACTTCAAGTAAGCCAAGAACCAGCCAACAGGGATCACTGACCGAACTCTTTGAAAGTACTGACCCCATATGAACGTCACTAAAAAACAGCACACTGAAATAACTCAGGAAATAACGGAGTTCATAGATGAACTGGTGGGCTCCATGCCATGTCTCATTGATGCAGTAAGTCAAGCAGAAAGAGCTCAACCAAGTACATTTTTCCAGAAGGTCAACATTTCTGGATAATAAAACCTTCTTTTGTAGGTGTCTTGTTATAAATTAAAAATAAGTAACTGTTGTAAATTGGACTTTTCCACAATATTTTAAAATTTGAGATAGTGGATTTGTTTTTAATTTTCATGAGCTGTAAACTGTGATCATGTAGATTACAACATTAAAAGCTCTGAAAATTTTCACCTTGTGTGTGATTGATCTACAATATAGAAGTTACACTTTTTGAATTAAATCACAGGGAAAATGAGCATTTCAATGGCATTCTAATTTATTGAGATTGACCTGTGTGCTTGAGCTCAGCTTAGCACTAAGTATTTTCACTGTCAAGGTCTCTTGCCTCCAGGATTTTTGGAAGCATCTGCCCATCATCCACTGCACCACTGCTTTTAGAAAGTGCTTTAAATGGAAAAAAAATAAGTGCTGGTACTCTCTTCTCACACAATCCCAGAACTAATTTGGGCAGTATGGAGCAAAAATCATTTCTTAGTAGTAATTTAGCTGAATGGCAGTACATGATTTATATTTGAATATTTTTAATCTACAAAGAAATAACAAAAACAGTCAAATCCACATGGATCAAATGTCCTGCTCTCACTTTTAACAGCCAGCTGATCAGTGTCAACATGAACATGGAAAATGACATAAAAGTTACATGTTTGTGGGGAAGACACACTATTAATCAATAAAGCTCCTTAAATAAAATATGAAAATTAAAATGCTTTTTCCCCACTAGACTCAGCATTTGAAATAGATAATTTTGTAGCCAGTAAGCCTATTACTGTTAGTGATTTATAGTCCTAGTATTCCTGATTTTCTCTTCCTGATTCCCTACACCATCCACTGCCCTGTGCTCAAATAAAGGCAACAAGCCCTAAAATAAATAATAAAAATGAATAAACATATGAAAAAAAAACAACATAAAAATAAAACTAAAATTATATACTGTAGATAAAAAGTAAAAAGGCTCTTTAATGAAATAGAAATATCAAATGCAGTGAATTTAATAGCTTTTCTTTGTCACCAAATGTAGAGATGAATCAGCCCCTCTCCTCACTGACACCCTGAGTCTCTGCTCCGTCTGTGAGCTGACTTTGCCTATGTCCAGGCTTTTTGTCTTTGTCAGTGAGTCAACTGTTCAGTAAGCAAAACTACAGCCCTTGAACCTTTGACCAACAGTCTGTTTGGTCATTTTGAATACTGTTATTGAATATTATTAGTGTTGATTTCTTGTT
The DNA here is from genome assembly GCF_018320785.1 of Cheilinus undulatus. Lineage (NCBI taxonomy): Eukaryota > Metazoa > Chordata > Actinopteri > Labriformes > Labridae > Cheilinus > Cheilinus undulatus. Next base: position 14,262,383 of record NC_054883.1, on the reverse strand, counting down.
CAGTGGCAGTACGGACAGGTGTCAATGGAGCATCAAGCTCCTCGGGGGAGGAGGTGCTGCGCTTGTGTGCTGTGTCACTGTCCAGGAGAGGTGAACAATTTATTCTCTGGTTCCCTCCAGCAGTGGTAGGTGAGTTCACCTGGATAGTGTACAGATTAAAACATCACAGTACACAGCGGGAAGAGCGCCATGTGCCACAGAATGCATCTGTTTAGATGTTGTCATTAATCATCCATTAAATCTGTCAGCTGTGGAGAGGACAGGAGAGCGTACCGGCAAACTGATGAGAAGTTCGGGTATGCTGAAAGAAGTCCTGGTACACTGTAAGGCAAAATTTAGAATAGCCGGTACAGCGTACCGCTGCATACCGGCCCACTTAAAGCACTACTTTTAGATTTGAGGCATTCCTATTACCATTCATTGAGCTAAGTCATAACTCTGCCAAAGTGCACTTAATGAGGACTAAGGGAAAGGAAATGGGCTCATATAAATGCAAGAGATAAAAGTATGGATATCATTTGAATGAACTGATTTTGCCCTTGTAAACACAGCAAACAGGTGATGGCTAACCGGAGGGCCAGTGGTAGACAGAGAGGAGGCCCAGTCCTGTGGCTCAGCAGGTCCTGACTACAGCTGGTGTTCTCACCCTGATCAGAAACACTGAGGAGAATTCATTTTCACAGGGGGAGATGCACAGCATCCAGCCAATGATGACAAATGCATGTTAGAGTAATCTATTTTCACATGTGTTTCTTTAAATGTGAAAAAAGATATGACTGTTTGCAGCTCACTCTCATTTGTGATGAGTCAGCACAATTCCGCAGCTTGAAGTGGTTTGTCTGCCACGTTATGCAACTTTTTTCCACTAACTGTCTAATAAATTTGTTCTCTAAACTATGTGTTGCTGGGTATTTCTGTTCTGTACTCTCTTCATCCTCCACACAGCTTGGATGTTGCTGAGGTTTGGCCAAAATTACCCACTTCAGCTTATCAAGCAAAGGTTGACAGATTTATATTTTTTTATTCATTTTACCAGGAGTATTCCCATTGAGATACAAATGTCTCTTTTACAAGGAAGTCTGTGGCCAAGACAGCAGCATGATAAGTTTCACACACAGGGCATTAAACAGGACATAAAAAAAAGTTAGATCAATCGACAAATCAGCAGCTTTCAGCTGAAAAACATGTGCACACACTGGTCAAGTGTTCCCTAATTCTAGTTTTGAAATCTCCTAAACTAACACAACGCTCAAGTTTAAGATAGACCTGCAGCTTAGACCAAGACAATGGGGCAAAAACATTAAAAGCTCTTTGACCAAAGACAGAGCGAGGAATGTCATACATGATAAATCCATGAGAATGAAGATTACAGCTACTGACATCTTTTGGAGTCAGTAAAGAACAAAGATAAGAAGGTAATTCATGTAAAAGCCTGATACAGATTTAAAGGCTGAGGCAAAGAAAGAATTACCTCTCAACACCAGAGCATGTTTGCAACATGTCGAGGCACAAACACACCTGATCTTACAACACAGGACACCAAAACTGAAGCTAGATGTAACTGTATCAGAGAAGGAGGGAGACATGGCTGAAACCACAGCAGGGCCAGGCAAAGCAGTTTCATATTTAACCAGCATTGTGAGCTCATGTGGTGTGACTTCAGAATAGATGAATAGAGCAGCATGAGCATCCAGCTGATTTCTTTGTTCTATATTTGATGAGTGTTTTCTCCATTGATTTGAAGATCAGAGCGGCTGCTTCCTTTAATTATGAACATTCACATGTGCATGTGAATGCCATAGCAGCAAATATAGCTGGAGAATTAATAAAACAGGACATGGTAAAAATGTAATATAAAGCTTGATGGGTTGCTCATAAAGGACTGAAATACTGAACAGCCAAAAAATGCCTCATCAATGAAAGAGGTCAAAGACAGGTGAAGTTAGGAACAGGGGGTCTATTTTTTCTTGTATCTTTTTTGAGTGAAATGTAATATTTCTTCTGAGATAAAAATCCGCCTGACTTGTTTTTTTTATTCATGACTGGGGCATTCACGTACCTGCCAGGATTTGATATATCATTATGATTGGCATTACAGCTTCTCTGTGCCCTGGTTTGTTTCAGAGTGAAGGAGATGTGCACTCAGAGAGTCAGATGACACCCTTATCCCCAAGATCACACACCCCACATCACATACCACTATTACTGTATCAGGAGTTTTTCCTCCCCTTTTTACTTCCTTTCCATCTTTACTGTCACTTCTCTCTTCTTTACATCTGAAAAATGCAGATCTGCCAACTGTTTTCTCCTCAGAGCTCTCAATATGTTGCACATGTGCTATGGGCCTGTTTTTCAGATGTGTGAGCGGAATCTCTCAGTGTGTGAAAAAGTTGTGAAGCTGAGTTAAAAAAGAGCATCAAAAAACAGTTTTCAGTATGATATACCAGGAGATCAGCTCATTCTCCATTCTAGCATAAAATAAGTATAGCACTTTCTGATCGTGGCAATGCCTCACACTTTGAATTTGCATATTTTTCCCCTAAAACTGCATGTTTCATATATTTTCTTGATATGTGGAGTCAGAAAAATGCAATCCTTCTGCATTTTTTATCTTTCATCTTCCAATATTCCAATGATCTAACACTACATTTGCCCCTTGTGGCAATGATGATGATGCATATCAAGTTTTAGAACCTCACAGAGAAGCAAACATGAATTATCCAGTGCTGTAGAATAATCATGTTGCATTTATATCTGTGGGAAGTCAATATCTCACTGTTATGAGCAGACAGTACCATTGCAGAGGGACTGACTGATATAGTTTCACATGCAGAGATATTGTTTTTTTTTAGCTGAATCCATGGAATTGAACTATTGTGTCTTTTTCACTCTTGTCCCTCCTCCACCTCTTTGCCAACACACATTAATACCCATGAACATTCATCCTCTCTTACTTTCATGCATCAGCTGTGCTGCAGTCTCACTCCTTCAGTCCTCCTACAGGCTGTTGCTAGAATGCTACACCGTGCAACATGAATCTCATACGACATCAAGTTTGATGTGAAAGGAATCGCTTGTAAAATGTACAACGATTTGCAAGAAATAAATGCTATCAGTGTGTTCATCATCCATCTATGCCGACGGTGACAAGATCTCTCATGCCACCAGATCTCAACTGTCATGTGAGGTCCATATTACACAGACTCCAGGAGCCATGTTTGTAAGGGACATGCATTTGTGGGATGAGCAGCAAAGCTGAGTAAGTGAGTTGCACCCATGAAAATTACTGATGGTTCTGCTGTTGCTACTGGCCCTTTTTATTGAGTGTCTGGTACCCCAAGGTGCTGACAAGCAGATGCCTAATTGGCTCCTCTTATGTTCAGTGATGAGTACAGATTCTGCAACAGCAGTTGGATCTTAGCATCTAAGTGTGGAGAAGACGTAGAGAACACTTTGCAGATTGCTGCACCAGTAGACTATATTCTTTTGGTGGAGGCAGTGTGATGGTGGGGGTATCTCCCTCTGGAAAAATGAGGCTGGTTATCATTGGAGGAAATCTGAACAAGAGAGATATCAGAGATAAGGTTCTGCAACCAGTGGCAATCCCGTATCTCCACAGTCTGGAACTGAACACTGTCCTCCAAGATGACAATGCTCACCCTCACAGAGCGGGAGAACTACCTCCAGAATTTGGGAGTGGAGAGGATTGAATGTCCTGCCAGCAGTCCTCACCTCAACCCCATTGAACACTTGTGGGATCAGCTTGGGCATGCCATTGGTGCCAGAGTGACCAACACAACCACACTTGCTGACTGGTGACCAGTGCTGGTTAAAGAATGGGATGCCATTCTACAGCAGTGTGTGACCAGGCTGGTGACCAGCATGAGGAGGAGGAGCCAGGCTGTTGTGGCTGTGTAGGGTTGCTCCATACGCTACTGTGGCTCCTGTTTGTTAGAATAATTAACTGTTAAATTGCCAATTTGTCTTGTTTCTTCAGACTTCAACCATGCGCTTTTACTCATTTACAATAGTAGTGCACTTTTCAACCTCTGTTGATACCACAGGGTGACTTTTGACTCTTCCATTTAGCTGTCTGTAATTTTTAGAGTGAAATGAAACATTGAGGAGCAGTGTTCTTATTTTACATCACTGTGGCTACAAAGAGACATAAACAAAGAGTGTTGAAAGGGAAAATAAAGCTTGTAATTCATCACAATTAAAGAAATGAAGCACTAACTGTGACCCTTAATAAATCTCAATTAATGCTGACAGGCCAACATGATTTAACACCAACACCAGGAACTGTACACATGAGGAGAGAGAGAAACACAAATCCACAGTTGCTCTGAATACTGCTAAAAGTGTATAGCTGACTACTGACTATTCTGAAATTCTGCAATGGAAAAAAAAAAATCACAAAGATGCGAATACAGTCCATGAACCTTGAAGTCTGATTCCAGCAAATGCACCATGACTGTTCAAGAAAACAGGCTTTTGTGTGTGAGAGTGTTACATGAGAGCTCAAGCAGCGGAGTCAGAGTGTCTAACTGCACGGTTTATACAAAGCACACGAAAGAGAGAGGGAAAAGACAGGAAGCAGAGGCTGTGTGTGGTGTGTTGTTGTGTTCAGGGAAAAAAGAGGAGACTGCAGGGCAGAGTACACACAAACAGGGACACACTCCAAGATGATTGTTTGTAGGTTAAATCCAGTCCTAACAGCAGCTCCTGCAGGATAATTCATTCTCCTCTGAGCCTTCTTCCTTCCTTTCCCCCCTTTCTCCCATACACTGACTTCTCTACTCTTTAATCTATAAGAGCTTTATTCTGAGTCTCATTAAAATGAAATAATGCACACAGAGTAGGGAACACATTAAGCCAAACACGCTCTAATAAGAATAAAATCATAAAGGAGACCGAGAGAGTGTTCAAACAAGGCTAATCTGTCACTCAGGTAGACTTGACCTTGCAGCAAATCCGGCCTTAAACCAGCAGCAAAGTGAACATAAACGTTGAATCACTGCAGAGAAAAATCTGATATTTTTGAAAGAAGTCGCTGTAAATATGTGAAAAGGCAAGAAATGATGTGTGACTGAATTTTTGGATTTAGAACATTTCAATGTTTTCAATGTTTTTAGGCAAACCACCCATAAGAGGTTAAGGGGAGAGCTGTCTGGGGCCCAACCAAACTAGGGGCCAATGAAGATCAGCAAAATTATGGTCCATTGTAAAGGTAAGCTGTGATAATAATATTTTATCTTTAACCTGAAAAGTAAATGCTTTAATCAAAGCAACAACAAAATAGATTTATTTCTTTATTTATAGTGCAGTCCTTTAAAGCCTTTTTAAAATGTAAACCCCTTTTTTGAAAAATAAAATTATCTTTCTATTAAATATTTATCTTTCTACAAACATTTAGGAAACTAATGTCAAGCTTCATAGCGAGGCCAATAACGTGCACAAACATCAGGATGCCAGAACAAAGAACAATATTACAGTAGAATTTAATATTTGTGAGAAGAAAAAAAATGATGTGGCAAGTGGCAAAATTGGGCAAAAACAGTAAAAATGGGTTAAAGGTGATGGAAAAGTAGTATAAAAAGGAAATAATTTCATCCAAATTGGAAATATAGTTAAAGAAATGGATTGAAAGTAGCATAAAAGTAGCACAAATGAGCTAAAAGTGGCAAAAATTGACAAAAAGTGTCAACAATGGGTAATTTTTTGTAAAAATGTACCTAAGAAGTGCCAAAAAAAAAAGATGGAAAGCAGCAAAAATGGCTGAAACGACAAATGATATATATACTGTATATAAACAATGCTAGCAAAACAAGTGGTGAAATAGGTGGGGAGAAAATGGCGAAAGAAGTGGAATTGCAAAAAGGGGCAGAAAGTGCCAAAAATGAGCAAAATTTTCAAGAGGCACAAATGTGGCAAAAAGCAGCAAAACACAGTGTAAATTGGTTCAAAGAGGCAAAATGGGGTAAAACAACAAGAAAAAGGACTTAAATGTGGCAAAATATGGCAAAACAGAGAGGAAAAAACCAGGACAGAATTGGATAAGGTGGCAAAATAGGGCAAAAAGTGGCAAAAATGCAACCTTGCAAAGCAGAGGGATTCAACCATTTTTGTGGTTCTCACTGGTGAACCACAAAAAGTAAGTGACGGGACCAACCAGGAGTAAGTGGAGGTATTTTCAGGCATGGCAGAGTCGTGACGTATGCAAGCAGCAATAAGAGGCCAATTATGGCGAAAGAGATTAGCTTGGATGCTGCTGTAGTGCCAGTTTTATCAGAACTTGACATTTCTTTGTTTAAAGAACAACAAAGAACAGCATTGAGTTGTTTTCTTTTCAAAAATGATAAAAGTCGTGTACTGACATGTCTATAGTCGCCGTGCTTCGCGTTATGCAGCTCTCTATGGATTTACTCCTCGGTAGCTGCCCACATCTATGACGTCATGTGTTTTGTTGCTCTAAATGGCCCGTAAATATGTGACAGTTTCTTTGTCAAAGGCTCTGCTCTTTCCCTAACACAGTCTATGGGAGGTTTTCCTGATGGATGTGTGAAACATGTTGTGTCATGGGGTGTCAGGTTACTTTGAAATGTTCACCCCTTCCATTGGGTCGCATAAGATTTGTGGAAACTTTTTTTTCCAGTTTTTCTATTCTTGTGACCGAGACAAAACATAGGAAAACCACTACCTTTCCATTTTCTGTCAAACAAAACAAACAAACAAAAAAACAAACAAAAAAAGAATAACAAGAGTTTCCCTGGATTTCTGAGGCTCATTTCAACCAGGAAATGAAACTGCCAGAAAATACCCTGACCTACCATATTCTACTGGCAACTTAGTTTTATGTTAAATTGATGCTAATCAAGCTAAGCTAGGCTCTAGCATACAGTGAAAGAGAGGAAGTCTGGACAGACTGTCAGTCTTTTCCAGTGATCATGCTTCTCTTTGTTTCTGGTTGTATTAAAAAGCATTTTTAATAAATCTCAGAAACACCTTCAGTTGAGGAAATGCACAGAATTATTCAGTGTTGGTTTACCCTTGCAGAGTCGGAGTTTTGTTGAACGTTTAAGTGTCTGAAGAGGAAAGGCACACTTGTTTGCCAAACCCTGAACTAACAACTAAATATGGCTGTCTGATTAAACTTAATCACTTCCTGTTCACTCGTCTGTACAAACAAAACACACAGACACTGACAAAAACACAGCTGTTTATTGTTTGCAAGTACAAAAGCTTGTCTCGGATTGCCAAGAACAAACAAAACAAAAAAAAAAAAATGTCCTTGCTTTTGATGTCCTTTACTGACACTTTGTTTTTGTGTTGCAGAGAAGCAAACATCAGATTAACTGCAGTGTTGGAAATCAAGCTTGTTTTGAGTAGAGTTGGCAGCATCAGTTAAACAGCAGCATCAGGTAAACAACAGTTTAGACTGGAAGCAGATTTACAGCATGGATGCTGACACCTTTAATTACAGGCCGTCTGCTAAACTGGGTTCAGACTCCAAGCTTGCAGAGCTTTAAACTCTGCAAATATCAAATAGAGTTAAATAAAAAAAGGGGTGTCCCTACTCCTGCCTTAATGCATTCTGGATATGCTGACCTCAGGCTTGTACTTTGTATCTGATCTCTTAAGATGCCTGTTAATTCAAGTTGTAAATAGCCCCATCCCCAGCTGTATTTTGGAGGTCACTCCAGTTGAGTCCAATTCTTTTTTCCTCCACCCCTGGATGACAGAGCTGTGAACCAGTTTTGTTTTTTTTATTTTTTATTTTTTGTAGGTTGTAGTACACAGAAATGGGGTCATCATTTCTTGGATGACAGCCTTCTCGGACAACCCCATCTATAAACTGTAAAACTTCTATTACAGCATCCACTAATGTATACCTCAGCATGTGCCAAGCCTTCAGGCACGATGTGTAAAACCACTGGCATGGATGATTAATAACCCACAGCACTCACTTTTGGCCTTGTGTTGCTGGAAAAATGGAATCTCTCTTACAGCACATCCTCTGGCCTCCTCAAAAGATATGATTTTATTGCTGTTGGAATGGTGCCACCCTACCCACAAGGTCAGTCTTTATCCCTGCTTCTGGACAGGCGGGTGAGGAACACCCACCCTCAGGCAGAAATGTCATGACCAGAAGGAATTTTACCAAAGTCTCTTAGATATATACCAGATCTTTCCAGAGATGAAGTACAGCAGGGCGATGCCACACCAAAGAAGCAGTCAAGCTGATGATAATCACTGCCCTGCTCATGTGTGGGAGCTAAAAGAGCAGTTACCTCCACTCTGACTCTGTGGGTCTAATCACGTCTAATAGACCCTCCTTGTGCCAAATGAACCATTTTTAAGAGATGAGTCATATCCAGAACAATTCAAGCTCTGTCTGTTACCTTTGAGGGTCAACTGTACAGTGGCCAACCAGGGCAAACGTGGATAAAGGCCTGCTTTTTATTTTTTTTATTTTTTTTTTTTCACTAAGACAGAAAAAGTTTTAAACTTCAAAAAATGTAACCATGCAAATCCAAACTAAGGACAGCTGTTCAAGTAGAGCCTCCTACAGACCTGTAGCATTCCTGTAGTGATGCCTGACACAGTTGTTCTGTGTTTCAGACTTTGCATTATAAATATATTTAAATCTTGATCTCAGTGAATGCTACCATTTGTCATTTGAAGCATCTTTTGCTGTTTAAGTTTGTTTGGGGGCTAATAAGTATGAATTTGAATCTACAGGAGTGTGAATATCACTGCAAATCTCTGCATGGTTACAGTGCTTTCTGTCCTTTTGGTACCCGTAGAAAAACCTCTTCTAGAAGTATTTAGGCCTGTTGTGTGACATGAGACTCAATGAGTTACACTAAAGACTATTTAACAGTCAGAGTCACTCTGTTATCAGTAGACCATTGGTCCTCTTCACATTACGTTTTTTTTTTATTTATTTATTTTTCCCCCTAGTTTAAAGGGGATGTACTTTACCCTTTTAAAACACATTTACATTGGTCTAAAACCCTAAAACTCTAGGGCCCTAAAACATGCCTGGGAAGTTTGTTGCTGAAAAAACACTCCAGTATTGGATTTTTGCATGTCTAAAAACCCCTCTGTTTCAGCCCCACTCACCAGCTGTTTCTGTAGCTTTAAATGTTACCGGGCTGTTTGACTCCACCCCTGACCACGCCCGTCTCAGGAGATTTTTTTTAAATGCGGGGGGGGGGATTTTAAAGATTCTTGAGAGGATTGTGGACAGGCCAGGGGCACGTATTTTTGTTAGAAAAGCCTGAAAAAGTGGCTTTTCTAAAAAGTTATTTTATTCAGACAAATAACCTCAACAATCTTAGCACCCTTCACAACTGTTTAACATCAGTCTCTAACTGGATGTCACAAAACCTCCCTTATTTTAACATAGAAAACAACTGAATCCTCACAATCAGCCTTGACTACTTTAGCATGAAAATCCGTCAGGTTATTGTGACCCCTTGCTGACAACATAAAGACCACCAATAAGAGTCTTAGCATCCTGTTTGATCAACATTTAAACTTTGACTCCCATATCACCAAACCCTCTCAATCCTGCTTCTTGTAGCGACAAAACATTGCCAAAATCATACCTCTGCCAAAACAGCCAATACATCCATGCATGCTTTAAATACAGACCTCCATCCTCTCTTGGATCGACCTGCATTTCCTCTGATAGGAATTAAAGTGGACCCACGATAAACACACTTAGTTCACCGAGACAGGACCTTGAGGAGTAAAAATTAAATGATAAAGGACCACAGTAATACTTCTTATGAGGTGCTTTGTCATGAGAAGGTGGTAATCTAAAGTGAAATTATGTCAGACCTGATAAGAAGAAGTGATTATGATCACCCAACATTTCCCCACCCGCTCTTTCTTCCAAGGTAAAAACCTGGCAACCATGCCCCTGGTTCTGATGTGCCAAATAAAGGAGGTAATGAGCTGTAAGAGATAGAGAGCCAAAACCTAGAGAGCAACCACATCCTCAATTATAAAGCAATTGGCCAGACATCTTTGAGACACTTGTATTTTTACCTCACATAGTGGAGAGACTGACAGCAAACGAATGCTTGGCACAGGTTTGTTCCAAGGGATTTGATCCCCCTGTGGTCCAGTCACTGAGCAGCTGTGAGAATGCTATGCCATGTAGAAATGTAGTTCGGTTATTGCTTTAATTGACTGACAGACTTTGGAATCCATCAGTCTTTTACAGCTACATGAGGAGATAAGGGACATTTAGAAAGCTCAGCTGCTCTGATATTTCAGCTAGTTCTCAACATTTATGGTATTTTTTTTTTTTCTTTTTAAAAGTTTAACAGATTTAAAACTTTTTGTATTTTCTTGAATATACCGGGTTAGGAGGGTGAATGTGATACTCATGTTTGTTAATCAGAATGTTAAAGGTTTTCTTAGCCTAGCAAAGCACTTTCTCTCACACACCAGTGACCTCACACAGAATAAAATATTTAAACATAGTTCAATAATCTTAATAATATCCAGAGAGAGTAAAAGAGATATCCAAAAACACTGTGGAAGAGGGACGGACAAAGGTGGATGTTGTAATAAAAAATAATGTTGTAGAAAGAGAAATAAATGAAACAGATAAATATTGGAAAGACTGATGGAAAGTAAGGGTGAATTAGTTAGATGGGACTGGAGGAGAGAGATCTGATCATTCAGCTGGTGTGGCCTTGGAAGAAAGCACCTGTCAATGACAAATGCCCTCAGCCTTGAATGTATTCATGGATGTATTCATAATTCATGCTCACAGAAGGAATGGCTTTCCATGCATCTTCATACAGCATGCATGTGCTTCTCTGTGTGCATGCCCATGTGAACCTTTGTGCTGAGTGTGATTCCCACCATGTGCAGCCTGTCTGTGGGACAGGACAGGTGCTGATTGGTTTGTTTTAACCATTCACCTAGAGAAAGATTTGATTTGATTTTCACTTCAGACTAAGGGCCAATCCCATTTCTACCCCTTAGCCCTTCCCCTTCATCTGCCTGTTAACCTGTGTTCACTAATCTTGTCCACTTTTAACCCATTTTTGCCACTTTGCTCATTTCATCCTGTTTTTTTTTTTTTTTTTTTTTTTTGCCACTTTCAATGCTGTTTTTGACATTTGTAATCCATTGTTGCCACTCATTGCCACTTTTAACTAATTTTTCCACTTTTTATTAATTTTTGCCACTTTGACCCATATTCTGCCATTTTCTGCCTCTTTTGCTCACTTTTTTCTTGCACATTTTAACCCATTTCTTTCATTTCTAACTCATTTTCAAAAAGATCAAATTATTATTTTTTACTTTGTTTTTTTTTTTACCCATTTTCGCCAGTTGTTTCCTATGTTTTTCACCAGTTGACAATGATTGAATTGTTTTTCCACTAAAGTTTCTTCAACTTATTTTTTTTGCATCCTGACGTTTAATATTACTTTCCAAAAAGTTAGTCCAATGTGACCATCAACATTCATTATTAAAAGAAGGTAATTCTGCTTTAATAAAAGAGGTTTACATCTTAAGAAGAGGATACACTGTACAACAGCATAAATGAGTAAAATTCATTTTGTTGTTTTGATAAAAGTTGTTATTATTCACATTGAAACTAATAGGACCATCACAGTTTTACTTTACAATGGATCTTGATTTTCCTGAAGTCCATGGGGCCCCCATTTAGCTGGGCCCCAGAAAGCTCTCCCCTCTACCCCCCCTTATGGGCGGTCCTACTTCTAGTCTCTATTTTTCTGTGCATTATATTAGCAGACACTGTGATCCACTGGAGACCCGCACTGTAGAGGGAGATCAATGAAGCGTCTAATTGTCAGATTGTTAATGCTACATTAAGCTGAATCAGAGAAGATTAAACTGCTGTAATGTATTGGTCAGAGATGTTAATAAGGCCTTCTTAAACATTTTAAAAATGTGACAGTTGACATAAGTCTACCAAACCACATTTGACCAGCTTTATTTACTCCATATTTGACGGTTGTTTTGCACAGTTCATTATAGATTATAGGATATCTCTTAAATTTGCCCTTCCCTGATGACATCTTTAGCAAAGCATTCAATAGCTCTAGACATACTAATGAATTACATCACATAAATTAAACTCAGTCTATTTTCTAATTTAATGGATTACTTCTTCAATCTGCCTTTGAGAATACCTGCATTTCTATACTGTTCAAAGAAAGGCAATTTTTTCCACATGTCAAAAATCATTTGATTTCCAGGTCGAATTTTACATTTCTACTTGTTTTATTGTGTTTTGTTGTTGACCTGCACTACATCAGTGGCAGTACTTATAGAGATGCTGTGTTTTGAGTTATTCAGTGTCGAGTGTTTTCTGGGGTATAGACTCATAAGTTAGTATTGAATTGGCTCCCTACCATCCATTTAAAATAAAAAGAGGAAAAGACCAGAGAAAAGATGGCCATGAAAGAAGAGCAGTAACAGCGTCAGTCCTCCTCTCCTCAGTTCCGGGTGAGTTGGCTGATTGAAAAGGACTCTCCTGTGGATTCTAGCGATGGACGAAGAGTTGACACCTTTGGACTGCCTGCTGCCCTCAGGTACTGTCTCTCAAACACACATGCTCCTGCAGGGAACACACTTGAGCTCAATCATTCAAATAAGCAGTTATGAAACAAAGCCTGGACAAGAAATCAGATGGCTAAATTATCATGCCAATACAGGCTGGTTATTTTGCTTCTTATTTCACTTGTATCTGCTATGACTTGTGTCTAAATCAAAATTCCTTTTAGATATTGCATTATTTTTGAGAGTATTCTGTCTTGCATGTAGTGAAGCACAACTACTGAACAAATGGTGGTTTGCACTAGATTGGATGACAGTTTCAGATGAAATACTGTGTACTTATATGGACTTGTTTTGTTTGAAGAAAAAATATTCAGAGCACCCTGCATATCAAATCTTTTTTTTTTTTTTTTTTTTATTCTCCAGGTATAATAACTATTTGCAACCAACTAATTTCACAACCTGACCAATTATGCCTAAAAGTAGTCTTCATTTAACACAATAGGTAAAATAAAGAAAAACTTATTTTGTGTGTAAGGAGAGGTATATGAAACTGGCAGAACTCTGAGGACTCCTTCTCCTTGGGAATCTGGGTTCTACCTGCTCTACACCCAGTTTTTAGGATATCCTGTAACTCCGCCCCTTTGACCCCGCCCCTCTAACACTACATCATAAAATCACAGAGCAGTTCATCTCAGTACAGTCTATTGTTAGCTGATGTCACTGTCTTTATTGAAAGTTAAATGAAAGTTAAATGCTGTTTCTTGTTCATTGTGAGGTAAATTTTTCCAAATCTATCAGCTAGATTGGTCTATGGATTAATTAAAATTTCATAACAGAGATTTGAGCCAGAAAACAGACTTTGTCTCTTCTTCTGGGGTCAACAAAAAAGGTCAAGAGGCAGGAAAATGGTGTGATTGCTTTCCTCCATTCGGGTTGTAAAATTTTTAAAACCTGAGAGAATCGTATTTCTCCTGAGTGGGTGTGGCTTCAGCTCATTCAACAGACACACCCACACCAGATTTTACCGTCTCATTTTTTATGATTTTAAAGCTTAATTTTATAAATACAGAGATGATTTATTTGACTGAAATGTGTGTATAACACGGTGACTTATCATACAACAAACCTAAACACAGATTTATTTTCACTTTACAGGATGCTTAAACATTGTTTGCATAATGTCCATTGGAAACTCCTGACATCCAAATGACAGATGTTCTTTAAAAGTTTCTCTTCCTTTAGCTTTGCCTCTCTGTTCCTGAATGAACCTCCCCTCCCCTAACAAAATTAAATGGAGCCTTACAAACTGTTAGCATGACTCACTCTGTCCTTATCTTATGCTCTGATTATTATTATTTTTTAAACTAAGAAGAGATTCTGCAACATAAATTTAGCCAAAATGCATTTGTGATTGCACGAGTCATATCCCCAAATCATTCATATTTGTTGATGCTCTTAAAAGGGTGGGAGGGGCTCCAGAAGGTGAGAACTAACATCTCCTCAATACCAAAGAAATACTAGTTGTGGCTTCTCCTGGTCCGTATTCTCAGGGCAGTGTTTGTGAGCTCCCTGGTGGTTTGGGAGTGCAGAGGAAGGAAAAATCTTAAGAGCCTAAGGGAAGGTTTTACTCAGAGCTGTAAAGGTCAAGGAGAGTGAACATTTTGGCCTGAACGTCAGGGACATGTAGTTCCCTGCATCCTGAGTCTCTGCCCATCATGGTCTTCAGCCAGAGGCTTTTTCCTCTTAATTTTTTTGATATCTTTTACACAGAGCTGTTCTGCAGGATGCTTTCCAGGAAAACAGAGGAATTTAAAATGATTTAAAGTTTTTCAATTATTGTGAAAAAAGCAAAACCGAGTTCAGTTTAATTTAAAAGGTCACATATTTTATCCTTTTAAGACAACTTTATATTGGTCTCAGAGGTCCCTCAATCATGCCTGAAGTTTGTTGCTGAAAAAACACTCTAGTATAGGATTTCTGCATGTCTAAAATCTTCTCTGTTTCAGGCCTGCTTGAGCTGTTTGTGTCTGTAGCTTTAAATGTTAATGAGCTGTCTGACTCCGCCCCTGATTCCTCCCTTATCAGGAAATAGATGTGGCTCTCAACTGGCAGCTGAGAGGAGTATCAGGAGAGGAGGGCCGAACTTTCTCCCAAGCGGGGAGGGCCAACCAAACCTGGAGGCGGGGTTAACTCCCCACAAGACATCATGAGGGGAAAGTCTGAGAACGGCTTGTTTCAGCACACATTTTCTGAAAGTTGGAGAGGGTGGGGGCTTGTGAACAGGCCAGGGGTGCATAGTTTTGCTAGAAAAGCCTGAAAAGGTGTATTTTGCATAATATGTGACCTTTAGGTGAAGTTTGTGGTTTGATAAAAGTAGTGTTTACAACAACGTACATTTCTACATGATGCCTAGTGCAGAATCATCTGCTTTGACTCTCTTATGTGTATATATGATAGCTATGCGAAGAGCAAAATCACTGCTGTGATGTTGATTCGTCTTTTCTTATACAGCTCAAAAACACACAAAGGTGAACATCAGTCCACAGAAACTACTCTTGATAGGATGAGATCACAAGCTCTGAAGTCTGGAAAGAAACCATTTTCCTCTTCTGAGCTTTCTAACTCCAAGATTGATTCTAAAGATTTCACAGGTGTGCAAATATTCCCTCAAACAGCTGCAGAACAGAGTAGAGCTGATATACACACATCCTCCTGATGATTGAACTGTGGTGATATATTCAATGCTTGCTTTTAGAGGTAGAATGTGTTTGAGATTCCCTGTGTCAAACGCTTTTAATGTAGTTCTCTGGAGTGTGCAGTACCCAGCTCCTCACACATGAGTGTCTATCAGTTTTAAGTTTAATCTCCGGTAGAACATGCTGATCTAGACTCTCCTTGGAGAATAAAAAGAGAACATCCCTGGATGTCTGCATTTCAAGATCCCTGGTGCACACAGATAACTATTTAAATTCCTCTATTTTGATTATAAGTCTGTATTCCAGGAATATCTACAGTATATGTGAGGTCATGTGCTTGGATTTTGTATTTATAGTATGGTTTATTAATTTTTTTTAAAGAACCCAAAGGTGACATGTCTTTGAACAGAGTAAATAAAATGCCACTTGTGATGAGTACAAAAAGTCATGACTAAAATTAAGAGACAAGACTGATGTTTTCTCTTTTTCATACTCTACTGGGGTTGACTTTCATTTTAGAAATTACCTTTCAGTGTTAACTTCTAAACAACATCAAGCCTTCTGCAGCAACAAAGTCCCAGAAATGTAAGGGACGTTTTTGTCCTCAAACCCCTTCAGCCAAAGTGCTCTTTTTACCTGTGAGGATCTCTTACATTAAACTTTAAACAAGTCATGAAACCTGACGTATATTCTTGTTTCTTCACTGCTGTTTTATCCAGCATCCCACCACCTTCACTGTCCACAGTATACCCCATAAGTAGCTGCAATAATATTGATCATAGTCTGATAATTCTGAACAGGCTTCTTAATAAGGGTTGCTCACATGTCCCCGAAAAAAGGTTTAGACCTTTTGCAAGCCCCACCCCACCCAAAAGACATTCTATCTATTCAGAGCTTTAATGCAAAATAACTACTTCTGTCCACAAATTGTCTGAAAAGACACGGGCGACCAAAATGCCAGGATGGAAAATATGCCACTTCCAGAACATATAAATAAAAGTAAATGCATATTAACCTTCTGAGACCAGTGTTGTCATAAACTGCAAGAAGAGACACACAATTCAAAGTTAAATAACTCTTGAACCATTAATCATAGCAACTTTTTCCGCTGTTCTAATGACGCTATCCATGCCTTCGTAGCTCTTACAGAAGCTTTTCTAGCAAGCCTGGCACTTGGGTTACTTCCAAGGGGTCTTGAAAGATTAAATCCACACCAGTAACTCATATATTTAACATCTTTTCATCCATTTTTTAAATTAGTTTTCAATCATTTCATTCTGCTAGCCTAGCATTAGCCACCATGTTGCCTTCCCAAAACAGATGCCACATGGATTGTGACAACTAATGGCCAGCTGTTCTGCATGTGTATACACTTAGAACCTGGAGGAGAAGGCCTGAGTGGCTCATAATGGAGAGAAAAAGAGACGTGAAGGCTGAGATGTGTCCCTCTGTGTCACTGCAGACAGGAACTATATTGAATAGTGGCTCATAATCAGCCTATTTAAAAAGGTGCAAGGACCTTTTTATTTTGGAAAAATCTGAATATTTTGAAGTTTATGTCACAGAATAATATTTTTTTTTACCTTTTGGTTCCCAAGAGATGGCATAACAAGAACAAGGCTTGACACACCAGTCTTCAAACTGTATTTTTCAAATAACTAGCACTTTGTCTAAAGTACATGTGAGTTTATCATGTCACACAAACACATCTTTAGTTTCTCTATTGTCTTTAAAGTCTCATTATGGTTTCAAAACTCAAGTGACATTGCTGAAACACACATATTCTTAAAGCTCAGGTTGCCCTGAAAACAGGATGTACTGAGCTCGACTGTGGATCACAGGGTTGATGTTTGACAAGAATTTTTGAGACAAAAATTTCAGGCAAGAACAAAATGTTCAAATACAGCTTAGGGCTCAGAGAGTTGACAGTCTTAATAGAGGAGAGGAGGTTGTATGAGGTAGAGGAAAACAAAAACTCAATTGTGGCATGCATTAAGTGGGCAGGCATTCTGTTTTTTTCTGCTTGACTTTTCAATGCTAAAACAGCCAAAAACACAAAAACACAAGACTTATTCTGATAAATGCAAAGCAAACTCACACAATCAGGGACACTGTGATTAAACACAAGGACTCTGAACTCAAACTTGTTGTGATTCAAACCAATAAAGACTCAACTTAATAATAAATCCCCACTTCACCTTCTCTCAGGGACCAGTGGTTGAATACCCTTTAGAAGTGTTAAATGCTATTAGAATGTTTTGTTTGACTTCACAGACAAGGTCACCTGTTGCAAAAACATTGTTGTGATATTTTATTGATGAAATGTCAAGAAAAGAAAATGTAGACTTTAACTGAAGAAAAGACTCCATCTAATCTTCACTGAATGCAAAATGAAAGGATTAATAGATGCTTGATCCTGTCAGAGTTTAACATTGTTCATGTAGTTCAAAGACAAGGCCAGTTGTCTGATGATCTGCACAATGCTCTTAAAAATTACATTGCTTATTTTTTTTTTTTTTTAAATTGCAGTTGTAATTGGATTTGAAACACATTTGAAAACTCATTTGTATTACCTTCAGTGCAAATCAAATCATGCCTGTAGACAGTTTTTCAATATTCAGCTGTTTGCTCCCAGCATGGGGGGATATTAAAGTTGGAAAAGACTGTGCTTTACCCTGCTGCTTCTCACTGACCCTCAGCTGTGTTTGGAGATTGTTTTTGGGGTTTAATATCTTATCCCAAACTGTGACCAGATCAGCACAAGCATAATAGAGACTACAGACTTCAAATTCATATTCTATAGACTTCCAGAGGTTTACAATGCATCAAATCATCCAAAAATCCATCTGCATTTTATTGGTCATCACTGGAAGATAAATGGGCGTGAAAGATGTCATTTGATGGAATGATTGAGTTTGATAATGTCACCAGGCATTTGCTTCCTGTGAGATAAGGCAACTCTCATAAAAGTTTGAGGTTTTTGGTGGCTTCCTAAGAGCCCAAAGCTGTACTTTGGAGTGGATGTCAGGAAGCTTTCATGATCTGCTTTGCTCCTGGCAGCAGCACACATGGGACTAGAAGTCTTGACATCAATGACATATCTCAAGTTTATCCTCTTTCACTTCACCTGTGGATTTTTAACGTTGTTTAGGAGATAAGCAGATGTCACCCTGCACCATCATGTTGCTCTCCAGATGGCTTTGCACCTCAAGGCGTCGTAGCCAGGTTCCCATCTGTACATGCAAATGCACATGCATAGGCATGCAGCAGTCTCAGGTCCTCTGATGTGCTGCCTCTGGGCACCATCATCACCCATGGGAGCAGTTGAGCAACGGGGAGCCAAGGAGTGACGGAGGGAAGAGGAGGGCAACAGCGATCAAAGAGAAACACATTTAAAGGTGACGTCAAGGAGAGGATCAAGCTGCTTATCTCGCTCATGCACCCTCTCACTAATCTGGCCCATCAGTCAACATCTCACCTGTTCACTGAATCAACCACTTGGTTAATTTCTTACCAATCCTTCACTTCACTGTGCAACAACACAAACAAGAGGATCAATAAAGCAATCAGTGCAACACTCTTTTTCTTTCTTTTTCAACACTCACAATAAAAGCCCCAATCATGTGTTGATCACCCATTAACTTGTCACATATTACAGGAGTAATCAAGGCTACACTTCCACAACTTCTGCATTTAAGCACATCTTTGGAGAAAGGGATGAGGCATGCAGAGAAAGCAAAGTTTGGCACAGTCAGGCATTGATTGGAGATTTTAAAAAGTTGACTAGCATTTTCTTGCAAGAAAAGTTATAGTGCCTGGCATGACAAAGAAAATGAAAAAATAAGGAGTAAGAGAGAGGAGCTTAAGAAATAAGACATTCTCTGTAAGACATCAATCAAACTGAAGACAAAGTGGAGGCAGCAGGGTGGATCAGGAGACAGGGTGAAGGATGGAGGTAGGTGACTGATGGATGAAGATGCCTAGGCATCAGGAGTAGGATAATCTTTTCACCTCTTTCTATGACCGTTTGCCCTCTTCTTTGCTGTCAGCCACACATCTGACAGCTATTAATTCTCCTAACTAGCCTCACCAATGCGGGCTCACCATACATGCCACAGCATTGTTTATATGTGCCATTCTGCAGGAATGAGACATGCATCTTTTCTCCACAGTGAAATATGATTAAAAAGCAGTGAAATGGCAGGTTTAGTGCCATATGGGGAAGTGCATTTATCTATCAAACAGCAGAGTGAGTGACAGGAGGAGCTACAGCCTGCAAGGAGAGATCATTGGGTTAGTTAGCATACAAGGTCATCATTTCAGACTTGCTTTAAGTAAAAAAACAAAACAAAACAAACAAACAAAAAAAAAAAAAAACAAAGGGCGAGAGCCCTGCACAGGATTCTTTTCTTAATCCTGCCTGCTTCCTTTGGATTTCTGACCATTATAGTGCGTGCCATCCTCTCCTGCCCTCACCTGACACAGGTGTGTCAATCAGGTCTGTATGTGGCTGACTGCCTGACTGAATGAGCGACCATACTTTCAGAGCTGTTCATACAGAGTTGCGCTATGAGCGGGTTTAGTCATAGTCAAAGCTGATTTTAATAGCTGCCTCCTCTGCAGGGATAACCTCAGATGTAGCTTTAGCATTGTGTCAGTTTCACTCGAACTAGCAACACTGAACGCTTTTCGTGAAAGACAATATGTTTTTGCTTGTCTCCCGGTCTGCTATAACATGGATTTGCAATTGTTACGGGTGGGGGGGGGGGGGTTGCCGGTATATCAAAGGGCTGCTGCAGATGTAACTGTTAGCTTGGATGTAGCTGCAGGAAAGCAGCAGTTTTATCTGAACAGTGATTGAGCCTGTGATGTGGTGGTGTGGTTGAACCCAGAATGCAGACACAGATGACAAGTTTGAACAGATTTACTGAACACAGGTAATACTGCAGGGGGTGGGGGGGGAATCCACAGGTCCAAGGGAGTGAGAGTTTTTAGGGAGAGAGTGCTGAGGCTGGATTGCGGTGGAGCGGTGAGTGAGGCACTGGAAGGGATGAAGAGAGACATTAATAAAAATTTTCAAGTAACACTGGAAATATACAAAATCATGAGGTGAGTGAGAGCCATGAGCTGGACGTCACCACTGGCGAGTTGCAAACAAAACTCTGGCGCTGAAGAGTCTCAGAGGGCTTCTTGTAGAGCACTGATGATTAAGCTGAGACAGGTGTGCTCAATCTCCTCAGCACCGTGTGGGGGAAGGGAGCAGCCTGAGGAGAAAGCATAGTGAAGTTAGCGGCTGGTAACACAAAACTGGAACCGGAAATGCCAAAAATAAAACTGAATCAAAGCATAAACACCCCAGGAGCCCACACACTACAAGACTTTTTTAATCGATTAAACGACCTCCTTGAGAGTCCCTGTGTGCAAAATAGTAAAGGTCTATGCATTTGTGTGAGTGTGCTGAAATGCAGGCTCATACTCATTACTTATTGTAAAGGTTCCTGGTAATTGACCAAAGGTAGCTTTTTTTTTTTTTGCAGGTTTTATA
This sequence comes from Cheilinus undulatus, assembly GCF_018320785.1. NCBI lineage: Eukaryota > Metazoa > Chordata > Actinopteri > Labriformes > Labridae > Cheilinus > Cheilinus undulatus. Next base: position 14,241,584 of record NC_054883.1, on the reverse strand, counting down.
AGGAAGAGCAGAGCATTGTTTGGTGTTTGAGCAAAAGTTGTATAATGTTCATATTTCTTTATTGATTGAGTCAGATCAGTACTCAGCAGGTTGTGTCTGGACTTTTATCAGCACTAAATCTCCAGTTTGGTGTACAAGAAAGTCAGACTGTCTGACACTATGCAGGTTGACTTGTTCTGAATACAACACACTGCATAAACCAGCAATAGCGAAGGGAACACAATGAAGAGAAGAATTAGAGTTTAGAAGAAAAGCTGAGCAAAACTTATCTGAAGTTTTTCTTGAAGTTACCAGATTCTCTCTCCAAACATGTTTCGTAGAAACAGCTTCTGAACGGTGATTTTTTTTCTCCGACAATTCTTGTATTGCATTTTTTTTTACAGCACACCGTTGACATTTGTTGCTGGGTTTGTGATAATGGACACACAAAAGAACCAATGACAAGACAGAAAAGCAACTGAAAGACGCACACTGGAGTGTCTTTGGTCAAGGCTGAAGTCAGATCCAAACAAGGTGAGAGTGGAAAAACTTCTGCTGATTCTTTGAAGGTTTTTTTCCCTAGTGTGCATCACAACACCTCAGGTAGACGGGGCATTTTTCATCAAATCCTGCCTGTTAAAATGAAATAGAACAGACGTCGCGGAGGAGCAGACATTTGCAAATCATTTGCATTTATTTATACTTTTGGAAGGTAAAGTGCTCTGTCACTTACTGATTCCCTGTTACCTCTACTTCCACTTAAAGTCTTAAAGCGTTTAATGGGTTCAAGGTTGTTTTTTTAAGTCTTTTTTTGATTTTATAACACCTGTCAGTGCTGAGTTTTGGTGTTCTGTTGCATAATGCATTAGAGTCAGCCCTCTACACACATTTGTCTTCATGACAGTGCATTAAAAAAACCCTCCTCCTACTTGCATTTCATTTTGATTAGTCTGTTGACATGGAATCAACCATCAAGCAGAGAGCTAAAGAGGTCTCTTTAGTTTTTATCTCCCAGTAATCCACTCTTATTCAGTTTTTAATGTGCCACTTTGCTTTGGTAACAGTTGTTTCTGGGCCTTATAAATAATAATAACTCTTCTGAGGCTTAAGTGAAGAACTTCAGGTCTCTGTCAATCAGATCTAAATAGAATCGTATCCTGTCTAAAAGAAATGTCTAACCCTGCAGCTCTTTTTCCATGTAGGTACAGGTATGTTTCATTTGCATACAGTCCGTCACCTTACCTGACATTGGCCCTGTGGCTGTGATTGGAGTTCATCATTTAGGTAATCCATTTTTTAAAAGAATGTCTTGCTTGCTTTTACAAGTTATGCAGAGGCATTATTATCAGTTTCAGTCAGTTTCATGAGCAGTTAAAACTCATCATATGAGCTGAAGGTTTTCAAAGACAGAGGAGAGAAGCTGTTATGTTGTACTTGCTGTCTGATAAAGAATCCACACAGGCTGAAGTATTTCTGTTTCTTCTCTTTGTGGCTCTGCTGAAGGCCGATCATCTCTTCATACCTCAAAAATCACTGCTGGAAACAGTAAAGATAGTCTACAGGTAAATAGGTGTTATATTTTCTCTTCCTTTGCCTATGTGTACTTAAAGTATGAGAAAGTTCATGAAATTACTTTGAACCTACAAAACTGTTTCATTCATCATCTCTTTCATTGGTTCTCTGTGTGCTGTTTTCTGAGTTCCAGCTGAGAAATTGCACATTTTCATGAATCTGTGTATATCTGACTAAAGAACTGTGTGGCTGGCTAATGGAGGGTGGTGGGCTCCCTGTGTCCCTGAAGTGTTGAGGCTTTCACATTAACACTCAAGAGTGTGAACATGAGGGTGTGTTTTATCGAGGGAAGAGGAGAGGTGAGGCGTCATGAGTCAGGCTGATAGCACACTCTTCCATTTCTGCCATCAAACAACCATTTTAGCAGTAGATGACATCAAATGCTTCGCTTTCGTAATTCTAATTTTAATGATTTTTTCAAAAGGGAAATTTAACAACCTTCTCCACACCAACTAAAAACATCGTAATTAGCTTGAAATAGTGAGAAACCTACAGTGCATATGAAACAAATGCATCCCCTTGGATGTTTTACCCTGATTTTATAAATCAGTTATGGTCAAAATAATTTGGATTTATTGACACAAAAATGTGCAAATAAACTATTTAATTTCAAAGTGAAAACAGATTTTAAAGTAAAGTACAAAAAACAAACTATGTCACAGAAAATAAGTTCTTGCAAAAATATTCACCCCCTTTAAAGTCATTAACCTAATTCAACAGAAGTCCAACCAATTGGTGCTAGTAGTCTCACAGTTAGTGAAATGGGGATCACCTGAGTGGAGTGGATGTGTCTTAAGTAACTGTAGTATAAAAACACCTGTGTCTGGAAGGTTCGGTCTCTGGTTAATCTGTATTCCTGGCAACCATTACACCATGAAGAATAAATAACATTCCAAGAAACACAGAGAAAAGATCACTGAACTGTTTAAGCCAGGGAATAGAAACTAATTATATACCAAGGCTCTGAACATTCCCCCATAGTTCAGTTAAATCCATCACGAAGAAATGAAGGAATCTGGCACAAGTGTAAATCTGCCTAGATTAGGCCATCCTCACAAACTGAGTGAGCGTGCAAGAAGGAGACAGCAGCTGAGATGGGAGAGACTCTGTAGACAACAACGTTTGGCCGGGTTTTTCATCAGTCAAAGCTTTATGGGAGAGTGGCAAAGAGAAAGCCACTGTTGAAGAAAATTCAGATTCAATCTGGACTACAGTTCACCAAAAGGCATGTGGGAGACTCCATGGTCAGGAGGAAGAGAGTTCTTTGGTCTGATGAGACCAAAATGGAGCTTTTTGACCATCAGACAAGACACTATGTTTGGTGGACACCACCACAAATACACCATCCCACTGTGAGGCACAGTGGTGGCAGCATCATGCTGTGGGGATGCTTCTCGGCTGTCCATTTTGTGGAGACTGATAACTGAGGCTTGCACTTGCAAGATAGTGCCAAACACAAAAAAAGGTTTTGTGGCCCATTTTTCCCTTAAACTTGCTCATGCAGAGCAGCTACAGCTGTCTGTGGAGCTATATGGCCTACCACAACTACTATCTTCAAGGGACTCGTTCAGCCCAACTTCTTGGACACCAAAATATTCTTTTCACAGTTTTGATGGAGGAGAGGTGATTGTATAAGCTAGAGGAGACCTCTAGTCTCAACATTCTGGTTCAAAAAACTTTATTCTGGTATTAAGTGAGTGTGCAGGCATACTTCTGTTTGTCTGCTTGACATTTTGAATGCCTAGACTAACGAAGAAAAAAAAACTGCTAACCTTATTCTTACACAATCAGGGAAAATGTGATTAAACACAAGGACTCTGAACTCAAACTTGTTGTGATTCAAACCACTAAAGACTCAACTTAATAATAAATCCCCACTTCACCTTCTCTCAGGGACCAATAGTTGAATACCCTTTAGAAATTGTTAAATGCTATTAGAATGCTTTGTTTGACTTCATAGACGAGGTCACCTGTTACAAAAACATTGTTGTGGTATTTTATTGATGAAATGTCAAGCAAAGAAAATGTAGACTTTAACTGAAGAAAAGACTCCATCTAATCTTCACTGAATGCAAAATGAAAGGATTAATGGATGCTTGATCCTATTAGAGTTTAACATTGTTCATGTAGTTCAAAGACAAGGCCAGTTGTCTGATGATCTGCACAATGCTCTTAGAAATTACATTGCTTTTTTTTTTTTTTTTTTTTTTTTTTAAATTGCAGTTGTAATTGGATTTGAAACACATTTGAAAACTCATTTGTATTACCTTCAGTGCAAATCAAATCATGACTGCAGACAGTTTTTCAATATTTAGCTGTTTGCTCCCAGCATGGGGGGATATTAAAGTTGGAAAAGACTGTGCTTTACCCTGCTGCTTCTCACTGACCCTCAGCTGTGTTTGGAGATTGTTTTTGGGGTTTAATATCTTATCCCAAACTGTGACCAAATCAGCACAAGCATAATAGAGACTACAGGGATTCAGATTCACTCTAATATTTTATAGACTATTTATTATCCAGGAACAGAAATCCTAAGGTCTACAATGCATCAAATCATCCAAAAATCCATTTGTATTTTATTGCTCATCACTGGGAGATAAATGGACGTGAACAATGTCATCTGATGGATTGATTGAGTTTGATAATGTCACCAGGCATTTGCTTCCTGTTATATAAGTCTTTTCATATAAAAGGCTTTCAACGAGCCCAAAGCTGTACTTTGGAGTGGATGTCAGAAATTGGGATAAAGCTTCAGAGTTCTTTGATATAGTTTACAATTGAGCCTGCATTTTATTTATTCCATTTTAACTTAAACATGGTCATATGCAGAGAAACTGTTCCCATCTGCTATGCTGTTCAGTCTAGTTTCTCTAAGCAGATCCTGTTTTAAAGGCAAATGCTCACAGAAATCTCTGGAGTCTAAAGACACTGCTATTGCCAAGTACCTTATTGAACCCACTTAAAAAATACCGAATACCCCATTTAAAGCAAAATCACATTTTTCTTTTAAAGGATATTTTGTAAAACCCATCCAGGTATCAAAAGTTGCATAAGTCCTTTGGACTTTGAATAAACATTTAATGAATTTTTGTTTTTTACTTTTACTTGAGTAGATTTCACAGAACAGTAATTTGACGTCTTTGATAAATTCTAACCAAAGTAAGCCCTTTCACTTTCTCACCCTCTCTCTTAGGTACACATGAAGGATGCTTCATCAGCCTTTGGGACAAACTTCCCTCACTCCCATAGATACAAGAACTTCATATCACTATTTCATTTCACATCTGTACGCTGTGATCTTTCTTTTGCTTATAGTTATCCAAAGAAGTTTGAGCTTGTGAAATAATGCAGTACTAAAGTTGATACAAAAAGTAAAGACATTTGTGTTTGGTAGATTATTTCTTTGTTGTAACAATGCCTCTAGGCAATACATTTTATACTGTTGGAAAGCCTTTTTATTTCCCTTTGAAATGAAGCCAAATTTGTGAGGAACATGCAACCCACATACTCAGCAAACATGCATGCTGAGTATGTGGGTTGTGCCCATGAAAAACTTGCCAAATCTTCTCTGCCAATGCCAAACAGCTTATTCTGCTGTTGTGACTGACTCTTGTTTTCTAACTTCTGGTACCTCCAGAGCATGGGCGCTGCTACAGTGGTCAGTAGGTGTCTGCTCCAAGAATCGGCATACAGATCTGGATGGGGCCGATGTGATACGGCAACTTCAAGCTGGAGTTCCACAAAACCATGTGGTATTATTTGGAGTCAGCCCTAGTACCTTCACCAAACTGAAATCCAGTTTTCATTTAACAGGGGATATCAGAGACAGACCACAAAGTAGGCATTACAAGAAGATGACAACTGGAGGAGACCATTTCCTCACCCTGTCAGCACTTAGGAACTGTAGGCTGTCTTCTACAGATTTGCAGTCAAGGTTTACAGGACAATATGTCCAATGACTCTCCTCCCAGACCATCAATAACAGACTGCACACAGCCAATCTCTGGTCTCATAGTGCTGCCACGACTGCCATTCACTCTCTGGCCCTTTTCCACTGGTGACGCCAACACCTGCACTGGAGCCCAAACAAGAACATTATGTTCAGTGATGAGTCCAGATTCTGCCTACGACAGTCGGTTTGTAAGGTCAAAGTGTGGAGAAGACGTGGAAAATGTGGTGATGATTGCTGCACCGATGAAGTAACACTTTTGGTGTTGGTAGTGTGATGGTGTGCCAGCAGTCCTGACCTCAACCCCACTGAACACTTGTGGGATCAGCTTGGGCATGCTGTTCGTGCCAGAGTGACCAACACAACCACACCTACTGACTGGTGACAAATGCTGGTTGAAGAATGGGATGCCATCCCACAGCAGTGTGTGACCAGGCTGGTGACCAGCATGAGGGGGAGGAGCCAGGCTGTTGTGAATGTGTATGGTTCTTCCACACACTACTGAGGATCCTGTTTGTTGAATGATTTACCAATTTGTCTTGTTTCTTAAGACTTTAACCATCCAATCCATCAAACAAGAGTCAATGGCAGAATAAGCTGTTACTGGCAGAAAAAAATTTGTCAATATTTGATGGGTGCAACCCACATACTCGGCTCTGCTGCTCATCCCACACGTGCATGTTCCTTAAAGATGTAGCACCATTTAAAAGGAAATTAACGAGCTTTCCAACTGTATGAGATTTATTGCCAAGAAGCATTGTTACAACAAAGGAATCATCTACCAAACACACATTTCCTTTTATTTTATTTTTTTTTTTTTTGGTGCTGAGTTTATAAGGGATGGAACATCCTCCATGTTGAACAATGAAAAGTGTTTCACCTGTTCAATAAGATAGCATTGTTGCAGACTTGGGTTTAATAGCACAGATACTCTCACACCTAGGAGAAGGTCCCTGTGATCAGTGATTATTTTTAGTTTTTCACCTTAGTATTTTTAACTTTTTAATACCCGACACAAAATCAGTTATGCCTCTCTGTCCTGATTTGTGAGTCTGAGCATGTTGAGTCTGCTGGCAGAGACGTCTCCCACAATTCTGTCTGTGTGACATAGCAGATTCATCCTCTGACCCCCCGGTGTCAGCTCTGTCAGCAGCCTGCACAGTGGGGCTGACAGTGATGCCTCCTTCCTGTCACCCAAAGTTATATCATACAGGAAGGCAGGGAGAACGGAGGAATACAAGTAAAGGGAAGGGGAAATGTGATGCTCATGAGCTGTGTCAATCAATTATCAGAAAGTTATGAAGTATTTAATCCAACACTACCACCACTAATGGACTACAGGGAGAGAGAGAGCGAATGAGAGGAGGATGCAGGTAATCAATCACAGCCAAGCTCTGTGAGAAGGCAGACAACAGCAGCTATAGGGGAAGATAAATGACAGTTTTCCACTGTGGACTGTGGGGACGTCTTTATCACTTTGACCATATTTACTCATGTCGGGAAGTGAGGGTCACATAATAAAGATGGAAAACTCAGCTCTGAGCTAAAGAGCAGAAACTCAAACAAGTTGAGGCAAGTGGAAGTATTTTCCTTGTTTGCCTGTGACAGCTTTTCATCAGAATACAATGAGAGTAACATTTTACTGGTCACTCTCCTGTACTGGCACAAGAAATGTGGGTGGACAGTCTGCTACAGTTGAAAGATAGGTGCCACGCAATTTCTGTCAGAAAAACCACAATCACAGAGACGTGGTTGAGTGTAAGGCTGAGGCACTTGGCTATTCTTACTCACAAATACCTTTAAAAAGGTGAATAACAAATCAATGTAAAAATCAAGGAAATACCCTCAGACCTCAGAGGGTTAATTCTCCAGTAGCAAAGAAAAACACACAACCTACTTTGAGAGGATGCAGAAATAACTCATAAATTCATGTTCTATCATTCCTAACCTCACTGAAAACAAGATGAAATAACTTATTTCTCTACAGCCATTAGTAAGACCAGTGATTCCCAAAATTGGGGTGCGGACCCCCCTTGGAGTTGCAACATACTAACAACGTGGTCATGAGATGGCTCCAAAAACATTTTTGAATGATTTCAAAGGTATATGTCAACCATCATTGTAAAAATATTTGTATTAAATTAGTTCATTTTAAAGTAAAACCATAATGAATGATCAAAGTAATGCTAATGATCAGACTAGTTCATCGAAGGATAGATATTTGTTTCTCTCATATGTACATTGAACTAAAACTCATTAGATATCTGCATTTTGAGTTTATAAACTCACCAGGAGGCCGCCGTGTTTTGGCCCGCTCTAGTACTGCAACGTCACTTTGCCACAGCGCTCGTCGCCGTTCCTATGCAGTAACCACTATTTCAGACTGGCAGCCAGTGTTAGGGCTGCATCTCAGAGATGCTGCACGTCCCACGCATGGAGAATTTTATGATTTGAGGTCTCTTCTATTTTTTTCTTTTACCACAAGCAGTTATTGGTCAAACTAGACAGGAAATTGATAAATACAGAGCATTTTACCTTGTTGTAGCAAATATGTACGTCTAACCTTGCAAAGCAGATGGATTCGTCCATTTCTCTGATTCCCACTGACCCAAGCTAGCTGAGACCCTGTATCAAATCTTTTTTTTTTCTTCATATATATTTATTACAAAAATGCTTTTAATTGAAACGATGATGTACCAATAAACCTTGTGGAGTAAG